>NW_025368574.1:0-2681 GCF_016433145.1 Gracilinanus agilis | reverse complement strand
AAAAAAAACCCAAGGCTTGTCCTTAACTTCCCTTACCAGCCTCAGCTCATTCTGAGTTTTAGCACTCCTGATACTATTTTTATAGAACTGTGCCACATTCTTATAGTCATCCTCTGTCACCTGACCTTGCTTCTATACATTTATTTTAAAAATATAAGTTAGTTGTGAAATCCCTGAACATACCCATTGGTCTCTTCAGGCAATCCACTTTTCTATCTCATTGAAATTGATTTCTTTTGTATCTTTCATTCTTGAACACCTACCATCCTCCCTAGGCTAGAATTTCCCTGAGGAATTGTATTCTAAGCATAACTGGGTCCTGGCAAGTGTACAGACCCCCAATAGCCTGTTTGGCTAATATAACTTCCCTACTTGGAGAATCTGGGAGTCTGCTGCTGGGAAAGTCATTATAACGTATAAGGGAAGTACCTTGGAGAGACTGGAACTTGCATACGTGTTCTGTATCTTGTTCTGATTGATGAATGGAAGATTCTTTGACTAGTTGCAAAGGCATTCAAAAGATACAAATAGCTTCCATCATCTCCCTAGCATCAATCCTGTCTGCTGCATTGTGATTCTGTCCATCATGTACAGTTAGTGGCCATGCTATAAGGGACTGTTTTATTCTTTGTGCTTTTATCCCAGTGCTGAACATAGTGCCTGGCACATAGTCAACACTAATAAATATTTGTGGATTAGTTAATATGACACCATTTATATGCCTTATATTATAGTTACCTGAGTAATTGTCTTATCTCCCCACTAAACCACAAATCCCTCCTTGGCCTGGACTTTCTATCTCCTATAGGACCCAATACTGTGACATATCAAATGAGTTTCATAGAATGAATAAATGGATCAATGGCTGGATGAATTAAACTATTCCTAAGAAAAGAGAACAAAGTAAGATCCAGAGAGAGGAATAGAATTGATTTTACACTTATACAGAAGAGGCAGCCACCCACAAAGTGTGATTTTAATACTGGAAAGATCTCTCTCTACCACTGCCCCAACTTCATTCCCCCAAAAAATGTCTCTCTCATCTCAGTTTTTGCCTACTCAGAATTCTTCAAGTAGATATTTATTTCTTTGGATGCTAAAATGTTTTTTCAACCTTTGGTAATATCCCTTAGAGAAGTATAGTATTTTATTAAGAATCAGCTTAATAGACTGAATAAGGGCAAAACCTGAGAAACTGAGAACACGTAAAGCTATTTAGAGTTAAAAAGAACCTGAGGCTGTTGAAATAGAAAGAGGATGTCTAGAGGGGAGAGATAGAGAGACAGAGAGAGATAGAGATAGAAAGAGATAGAAAGAACATTTATTAGGCACTTACTCTATACCAGGCCCTATGCTTAGCATTAGGGATGTAAATATAGTAAGCAAAACAATCCATGCTCTCAAGGAGCTTACATTCTAATGGAAGAAGGGACCACATAAAGAGGAGCTAGAGGGTTCTGGGTTAAGATGGTGGCAGAGTAAAAAGCAGCTGCTTGACCTCTCCTAACCCATGCATATAGGACTCCTCAAGAAGACATAAAAACAAATCCAGACAAACAAAGCGACCCCACAATAGGGCGCAACATTGAAGGTATGTGGAATTGGGGCATTTCCATGCTATAAGGGGATGAAACAGCTCTCACTAAAATGCGAGCTGAGCAACCCCCTTATCCCCACCACCACCACTTACAGTGCCAAAGTCAGTGCAAAAGACTTAGAGCAAGTTTGGGGCACCCATTAAGTCATTGGCAGCTACCTAGAGTCACCAGGGCCCATTCCTGAGAGCAGCAAGACTTAAGACCCCAAGAGGCTAAAGAACACATGGACTTTGAACACAGACCCTGAGCACAGGCATAGTCGCAGCTGCATATGCGGATCCTGAGCGCAGGCTTGGACTTTGGGTGGGCACCCAGTGCAGAGGGGTGCATGACTGTGGAAGCAGTGCCCTGAGACTGTTAAAGGAGCTTCAGGCAGAGGGACAAGCAAGGGGACCACCAGAAGGCTTGACCCTGAGAACAACTAGACCTGAGACCTCAGGAGCCTAAAGAGCACAGACAGACCCTGGGCATGAGGATAAAGCTAAGAGAGTGCTGAGCTAACAATGGCAAGCCAGAGATAATAACCCCAGAAGAGAAAGATCAAGAAGAAATATTTAACACGCAACAACTTTTACACAGAAAAACTCCAGACCACAGAGCAAACAACAGAGGAGAACAAACAAGTAATCATATCCAAACCTTCCCCCAAAAAATGAAAACTGGTCACAAGCTACTGAAGAGTTCAAATCTGAGATTATGAGAAAGATTGAAGAGAACTGGCAAGAAAATAACAGTTTAAAAGGCAGAATTTAGCAATTAGAAAGTGAGGCTCAGAAATCAAATGAATTGATAAGAAAATTGAAGACCAGAAATGACCAGCTGGAAGCCTTGAAGAACCAAACAGACCAGACTCAAAAGGAAAACCAAACGATTATAGTTGAAAACCAGTCTATAAAGGCTAGAATTGGGCAATTAGAAAAAGATGCCCCCAAATCAAAAGAACTGATAAGAAAATTGGAGACCAAAATCAAACAGCTGGAAAACAGGATAGACCAAATCAAAAAGGAAAATCAAAGGAATATAGCAGAAAACCAGGCTCTAAAGACAAGAATTGGGCAAGTAGAAGCCAATGATCTCCCAAGA
>NW_025368573.1:0-1007 GCF_016433145.1 Gracilinanus agilis | reverse complement strand
TGGTATAAATCCCACATGATCATGGTGGATGATCTTCTTTATTACTTGCTGGAGTCTCTTTGCTAATATTCTATTTAAGATTTTTGCATCTATGTTCATTAGGGAGATTGGTCTGTAGTTTTCTTTCTCTGTTTTTGGTCTACCTGGCTTTGGGATCAGTACCATATTTGTGTCATAAAAGGAATTTGGTAGGACTCCTTCTTTGCTTATCATATCAAATAATTTGTATAGTATTGGGATTAGTTGCTCTTTGAATGTCTGATAGAATTCACTTGTGAATCCATCAGGTCCTGGTGATTTTTTTCTTAGGGAGTTCTTTGATGGCTTGTTCAATTTCTATTTCTGATATGGGCTTATTTAGGTATTCTATTTCTTCTGCTGTTAATCTAGGCAATTTATATTTTTGTAAATATTCATCCATATCTCCTAAATTGTTATATTTGTTGCTATGTAATTGGGCGAAATAGTTTTTAATGATTGCCATAATTTCCCCTTCATTAGAGGTGAGGTCTCCCTTTTCATCTTTGATACTGTCAATTTGGTTTTCTTCTTTCCTTTTTTTTTATTAGATTGACCAGTACTTTGTCTATTTTATCTGTTTTTTCAAAATACCAGCTTCTAGTCTTATTTATTAATTCAATAGTTCTTTTACTTTCGATTTTATTAATTTCTCCCTTAAATTTTAGTATTTCTAATTTAGTTTTCATCTGGGGGGTTTTAATTTGCTCGCTTTCTAGTTTTTTGAGTTGCATGCCCAATTCATTAATCTCTGCCCTCCCTAATTTGTTAATATATGCACTCAAGGATATAAATTTCCCCCTGAGTACTGCCTTGGCTGCATCCCACAGAGTTTGGTAGGATGTCTCATCATTGTCATTCTCTTCAATGTAATTGTTGATTGTTTCTATGATTTCTTCTTTGACTAATTGGTTTTGGAGAATCATATTGTTTAATTTCCAATTGGTTTTTGATTTGCCTGTCCAGGTGCCCTTACTAATTATTATTTT
>NW_025368572.1:0-1751 GCF_016433145.1 Gracilinanus agilis | reverse complement strand
AACAATTTGTACGGGATGCATAAATATAAGATATATGTGAAAGGAACCCAAAGCAAATGCCAAGAGGAGGAGGAAGGGCACCAGCCACCGAGGGAACGAAGCCTCCTGTGCCCAGGCACCTCCCCTCTGAACTCCATGGCTCCCCTTTCAAGAAAGAACTCCAGAGGAACAACAATCCATCCAAGAAGCATTAAGTACAGCAGATGGGGGCAGCTGGGCAGCTCAGTGGAGTGAGAGTCAGGCCTAGAGACAGGAGGTTCCTAGGTTCAAATCCAGCCTCAGCCACTTCCCAGCTGTGTGACCCTGGGCAAGTCACTTGACCCCCATTTCCCACCCTTACCATTCTTCCACCTAAGAGCCAATACACAGAAGTTAAGGGTTTAAAAAAAAAAAAAAAAGAACAGCAGACAACTTCCAAGAAGCCCAGGGAAGTCACAATTAGAGAATCCTTCCACGAGGCAAGAAAACAGGCTCCCAAGGTCAGGCCCAGCATTCCTCCCCAAGGACTAGGGAATACCCATTTAACTTGCCCTCAACGACGAAAATAAATCACGTGCCTGTCAAGGGCCAGATAGAAACCAGGCAGGGAGAGCCTGAAGCCAAGGCAGTACAGTTTGTCCCCCCGATTCTCCTGGGGGCTTGGGGGGAGGAATGCTCTCATTTGGAAGCTTGGCGGGGGAACATCCAGTGGTGGCTGGAGTAGAAGTGGGCCAACATGATTTCTGGGCCTGTTTCTTTAACGCTCCAGTAGACAACATGGTCTTTTCTAAATCTCCAATGCACTTACCATATGGAATTCTAGTCATCAAGAAAAGAGTGCACCATGATGCTTCCTTCACTCGAATGTGGGAGTGACCTTGGGCTCTCCATGGCTATGGCAGACAAGGGCAAGCTCTGGCCCATCCTGCCAAGCTGGAGAGGCATCCAAGATGGCTTCTATTCTTCTTGGATGAGGGACAGTGTAGCGGATGTGGAGTCAGGAAGCCCAGGATTCAAGTATCAAGTCAGATATTTATTAGCAGGGAGACCTTGGGCAAGTCCCTTCTCCTCTCTAGGCCTCAAGTACCTCATATTTAAAATGAAGGGGTTGGTTTCAAGGATCTCAAGGTTTAATTCTGGTTTCTTTGTTTTGAAACCCTTTCCTTTTCATCTTCTAATCAATACTAAGTACTGGTTGCAAGACAGAAGAGTCGTATGGGCTAGGCAATGGGGATTAAGTGATTTGCCCAGGGTCACACTGCTAAGAAATGTCTGAGGCCACATTTGAACTCAGGACCTCCCATTTCTAGCTGAGCGCTTACTCCACTGAGCCACCTACCTCACCTCTCTCTCTTTTAGCTTCAAGCTAAATTCAGAGAGGCTGAGGAGCTCCAGGTCAGCTGTGGGGTGGATGCATCTTTTGGGGACTATCTACTAAGGTAGACAAGGCTGCGATCTACCGTGGTGAAGGTCCACACTGACCTTTACGACCAACCGCCTATAGTAGTGTTTTATTTTTCAACCAAACAGTCAGCTCTTCAAGAGCAGAGATGACATCTCATCTATCTTTTGAATCCCTCCCTGAGCACAGTGATAGGATGGACTTTCCATCAAAAGCACTTCATTCGGGGCAGCTGGGTAGCTCAGTGGAGTGAGAGTCAGGCCTAGAGACAGGAGGTCCTGGGTTCAAACCCGGCCTCAGCCACTTCCCAGCTGTGTGACCCTGGGCAAGTCACTTGACCCCCATTGCCCACCCTTGCCAATCTTCCACC
>NW_025368571.1:0-3709 GCF_016433145.1 Gracilinanus agilis | reverse complement strand
CAGTTTTTTGTCAAATAGTGGATTTTTGTCCCAAAAGTTGGGCTTTTTGGGTTCATCATACACTGTCTTGCTGATGTAACTTACCCCAAGTCTATTCAACTGATCCTCCTTTCTGTCTCTTAGCCAGTACCATACCATTTTGATGACCACTGCTATATAGTATAGTTTAATATCTGGTACTGCTAGGCCCCCTTCCTTCACATTTTTTTTCATTATTTCCCTTGATATTCTTGATCTATTATTATTTCAAATGAACTTTGTTCTACTTTTTCCTAATTCAGTAAAAAAGATTTTTGATAGTTTGATAGGTATGGCGCTAAATAGGTAAATTAATTTGGGTAGAATGGTCATTTTTATTATGTTAGCTTGTCCTACCCATGAGCAATCAATGTTTTTCCAATTGTTTAGAAAGTGTTTTGTAGTTGTTTTCATATAATTGCTGTGTTTGTTTTGGTAGATAGATTCCTGAGTATTTTATATTGTCTAGTGTGATTTTAAATGGTGTTTCTCTCTCTACCTCATGCTGCTGTGATGTGTTGGAAATATATAGAAATGCTGATGATTTAAGTGCATTTATTTTGTATCCTGCAACTTTGCTAAAGTTGTTGATTATTTCTACAAGCTTCTTAGTTGATTCTCTAGGATTTTTTAAGTAGACCATCATATCATCTGCAAAGAGTGATAGCTTAGTCTCCTCATTGCCTATTTTGATACCTTTGATTTGTTTTTCTTCTCTAATTGCTACTGCTAGTGCTTCTAGTACAATGTTGAATAATAGAGGTGATAATGGGCAACCTTGTTTCAATCCTGATCTTATTGGGAAGGCTTCTAATTTATCCCAATTGCATATGATGCTTGTTAATGGTTTTAGTTACATACAGTTTATTATTTTTAGGAAAGGTCCTTCTGTTCCTATACTTTCCAGTGTTTTCAATAGGAATAGATGCTGTATTTTGTCAAAGGCTTTTTCAGCATCTATTGAGATAATCATGTGATTTTTGTTTGTTAGACTGTTGATATGGTCAATTATGTGGATGGTTTTCCTAATGTTGAACCAACCTTGCATTCCTGGTATAAATCCCACCTGATCATGGTGGATGATCCTCTTGATAACTTGCTGGAGTCTCTTTGCTAGTATTCTATTTAAGATTTTTGCATCTATGTTCATTAGGGAGATTAGTCTGTAGTTTTCTTTCTCTGATTTTGATCTCCCTGGCTTTGGAATCAGTACCATATTTTTGTCATAAAAGGAATTTGGTAAGACTCCTTTTTTTGCTTATTATTTCAAATAATTTGCATAGTATTGGAATTAGTTGCTCTTTGAGTGTCTGATAGAATTCACTTGTGAATCCATCAGGCACTGGTGATTTTTTCTTAGGGAGTTCTTTGATGGTTTGTTCAATTTCTTTTTCTGATATGGTATTGTTTAGGTATTCTATTTTTTCTGCTGTTAATCTAGGCAATTTGTATTTTTGTAAATATTCATCCATATCTCCTAGATTGCTATATTTATTGCCATATAATTGGGCAAAATAGTTTTTAATGATTGCCTTAATTTCTCCTTCATTAGAGGTGAGGTTTCCCTTTTCCTCTTTGATACTGTCAATTTGGTTTTCTTCTTTCCTTTTTTTTTTTGAGATTGACCAGTACTTTGTCTATTTTGTCTGTTTTTTTCAAAATTCCAGCTTCTAGTCTTATTTATTAATTCAATAGTCCTTTTACTTTTGATTTTATTAATTTCTCCCCTGATTTTTAGTATTTCTAATTTAGCTGTCATCTGGGGATTTTTAATTTGCTCACCTTCTAATTTTTTGAATTGCATGCCCAATTCATTAATCTCTGCCCTCCCAAATTTAATATATGCACTCAGGGATATAAATTTCCCCCTGAATACTGCCTTGGATGCATCCCACAGAGTTTGGTAGGATGTCTCATCATTGTCATTCTCTTCAATGAAATTGTTGATTGTTTCTATGATTTCTTCTTTGACTAATTGGTTTTGGAGAATCATATTATTTAATTTCCAATTAGTTTTTTATTTGCCTGTCCATGTGTACTTACTAATTATTATTTTCATTGCATTATGATCTGAGAAGGTTACATTTATCATTTCTGCTCTTTTGCATTTGTTTGCCCTATTACATGGTCATTCTTTGTGAATGTACCATGTGAGTCTGAAAAGAAAGCGTATTCCTTTTTTCCCCTATTTATTTTTCTCCACATATCTAGTAAATCTAATTTCTCTAGGACTTCATTCACCTCTCTTACCTCTTTCTTATTTATTTTTTGGTTTGATTTATCTATATATGAAAGAGGAATATTTAGATCTCCCACTAGAATGGTTTTATTATCTATTTCCTTTTTGAGCTCTGCCAGTTTCTCCTTTACGAATTTGGATGCTATGCCATTTGGTGCATACATATTGAGCAATGTTATTTCCTCATTGTCTATACTGCCTTTTATCATGATGTAATGACCTTCCTTGTCTTTTTTAATTATATCTATTCTTACTTTGGCTTTGGCAGTAATCATAATCGCCACTCCTGCCTCCTTTTTCTCATTTGAAGCCCAAAAGATTTTGCTCAAGCCCTTTACCTTAAACCTGTGTATGTCCACCTACATATGAATGTGTTTCTAGTAGACAACATATGGTAGAATTTTGGTTTCTAATCCACTGGGCTATTTGCTTCTGTTTTATGGGCAAGTTCATCCCCATTCATATTCAGAGTTATAATTATCAGTTGGGTATTCTCCAACATTTTGGTATCCTCTCCTAGTTCTACCACTACTTCTTACACTATTTCCTTTTAAACCACTGGTTTGTTTTAAGCCAGTAACCCTTGTCCCCTCCCTTGATTAACTTCCCTTTCTACCCCTCTTTTTATTTTTAAGGCCTAAAGAATCCCCCCTTCTTCTTCCCTCCCTCTTTTGACCTCCCTACTCCCCTTGTTTTAGACATTCTGATTTTCTCACTAGGGTTAGATCGAGTTTTATATCCCAATATATGTAGCTACTCTTCCCTCTTAGGGTTAATTACACTGAGAGTAAGGTTTAAATATTACCTCTTAATGCTCTCTTCCTCTCTTTCTTATAATAGTTTTCATCCCTTCCCCTTCGAATGCCATCTTTGGGTATAATAGAATATCCTATTTTTCTTATTCATTCAAGTTTCTCTTGGTGTCCTCTACTATTCACTCCCCTCTTTCCCACCCCTCCATATCATCTTAGACCATTTAGCATTCCAACCTCTCCCTATGAATTATTCTTCTGATTACTATAATAGTGAATACTATAATAGTGAATAGAGTTCACTACAGAGAATTACACATAACATTTCTCCACATAGGAATACAAATAATTAGATCTTATTGAAGCCCTTAAAGAGGTAAATTTAAAAAAATATGAGTTTTCTTACTTTCCCTTCTGTTTCTTATTTACCTTTTCATTTTTCTTTTGATTTTTGTGGTTGGATATCAAACTTTCCATTTAGTCCTGGTCTTTTCTGTGCAAATACTTGGAAATCTTCTATATTTTTGAATGCCCATACTTTCCCCTGGAAGTATATAGTCAGTTTTGATGGGTAGGTGATCCTTGGTTATAGACCCTGTTCTCTTACCTTTCTGAATATCATATTCCAAGCTTTGTGATCTTTTAGAGTGGAGGCTGCCAGATCCTGTGTGATTCTGATTGGTGCTCCTTGATATTTGAA
>NW_025368570.1:0-1819 GCF_016433145.1 Gracilinanus agilis | reverse complement strand
TCTTTATAAAATCCTCTTCTGAACTTCAGACAGCCATGTGGGCAGCTGTGGAATCCTGGGCGGTGCCTTGCTCTCTTTCCCCATCACCTCCACACACTGGGCAGGCCTTGCCTTGTCTGTGTCCACAGTGGGTCTTGCTTCTGTCCCTTCTTTTCCCCACACAGAGCCGACCCCTCCCTCCTCTGCTTCTGGACACTGATGAGCCTCCTTTTCTTAAGGCTTTCCCTCTCTGATGCACACAACTGGCCAAGGGCTTTGAGACACTCTCTCACTCTAGAAAGTCCACTGGTTTCCTGCTACCTCCAGGAGCAAATATTAGCTCAAGTATTAGCAGCTAAAGCCCTTCCCAGCTGGGCTCAAACCTCCCTTCCTCCACCTTCTACCTTATTGCTCTCCAGATACAGGATGGCCAGCCTTTGCCCTTCACCTCCTGTAGTCTGTGTGTTTGCACTGGCTGTGCCCTGTGCCTGGCGTGCCCTCTCTGCCCACCTGCCTCTGGGATCCTTAGTGTCCTTCAAGGCTCAGCTGAAGTGTTCCCTCCCTTACTATTGCCTTCAGACTGTTTGGCACAGACTTGTGGTACCCGTTGTCTCCCTCCTGGCCCCTGAGCTCCTGCCTTGTCTTTTGTCTTTGCTCTCCCTGTGCCCAGCAAGGGGTCCTGCATGTAGCAGGTGACCATGAAATGCTTTTTGGTTCATGGATTAATTAGTTGGTGGGTTTCATATGTGTTAGTCCGTATTGCATCCTGGAGAGTACCTTAGGGTGCCGCGTGTGCATGTGTGAACACTTGTGTACAGGTGAAGTCTCTGGTGTATGAGAGCATGATCTAGGAGTCCTCTTGGGTATGGGGTGGCCTCTTGGCCTCTGCTTCTCACCGGGATTCCCAGCTCCTCTCTTGGGAGGCCATCGTGCCCCAAGAAGAATGTGGGCACACCCTGACTTAGCACTTCCCGCTGCCACATCTGCAGAATGGCAATGGGTCATGTATTCTGGGGATGTTTGTGCTTGGAGAGCCCAGGCCCTGTTGGGGTCAGCTCAGGACTGCCCCGGCCTCTTCTGTTGGGGACGACAGTTGTAAGGAAACTTCACATACACTCATTTTTTTCTTTATCCCTTCTGACCACTTTGTGTGCCAAGTCAGGGGCCAGGAAAATGTACCGGCACATGCCCCAACTTCTGGGAATTACTTTTGGCCCCAAAACAACCTATCTGTAACAAAAGTCACCAAGGCATGATCAAGCAATTCATTAAAGAATCTGGAGGTCACGAATCAAGTGGGTCCAAGACCTCCCTCACAGTCCAGGACTCTCTCCTCCTGGTCTCAGAGGGCTTATAGCACTTGGAAGGTTACCAAAAATAGAATGGGCTGGTACAGTTCCATGACTGCTCTCTGCAGAATTGGGGGAGCCCCTCTGATGGACCAAGGGACACCTACATCATCCAGAGCCTTTTTGTCTGCTGGCCTTTTCACAGATCATCAATCACCCACATCCTGTCCAGAGACCTTCCCCAGGCCAGGAGACCCTGTCAGCAAGGTCTTGAGCCTTCTGCCAAATGTCTAGCCATCTCAACAGGGCTTTGGTCCCTAAGAGGGAAATAGGTTTAAAGTATTTTGGAAGCTTAGACAGAATGGCAGGAGCTGAGATTCCAACTGGAACACTGAAGACTCTCTCAAAAAGGCAGTTGGGGTTTTGAAGGAGTTGGGGAAAGCCACTGACCTGAGAGCCCTGTGGATTTGGGTATCTCTAAGCAATACCTGAGACCTTACAACTAGCAGGATCAAGGAGTAGAGATTGAGATTTCTGACTTGCTTGGTGTA
>NW_025368569.1:0-2639 GCF_016433145.1 Gracilinanus agilis | reverse complement strand
AGAGTAATGAATGCTGGAGGGGATGTGGCAAAATTGGGACATTAATGCATTGCTGGTGGAGTTGTGAACTGATCCAACCATTCTGGCTGGCAATTTGGAACTATGCTCAAAGGGCTATAAAAGAATGCCTGCCCTTTGATCCAGCCATGCCATTGTTGCGTTTGTACCCCAAAGAGGTCATAGATAAACAGACTTGTATGAAAATATTTATAGCTGCGCTTTTTGTGGTGGTAAAGAACTGGAAAAGGAGGGTATGTCCTTCAATTGGGGAATGGCTGAACTAACTGTGGTATATGCTGGTTATGGAATACTATTGTGGTAAAAGGAACAATAAACTGGAGGAGTTCCAGGTGAACTGGAAAGACCTCCAGGAACTGATGCAGAGCAAAAGGAGCAGAGCGAGAAGAATACTGTACACAGAGACTGATATACTATGGTTAAATATGAATACAATGGACTTCTGTACCAGCAGAAAGCAATGACATAAGACAGCTCTGAAGGATTTATGGTAAAGAATGCTACCCACATTCAGAGGAAGAACTATAGGAGAGGAAACATATAAGAAAAACAAATGCTTGAAAGCATGGGCTGAGGAGGACATGATTTGGGATGTGGACTCGAAACTACCACCCCAATGCAAATATCAACAATTTGGAAATAGGTCTTGAACAAGGACACGTGTTAAAACCAGTGGAAATGTGCATAGGCTATGGGTGTGGGGACGGGGGGGTGGAAGGGGAAAATAGGAGCTTCAATCATGTAACCATGTTAAAAATGAATATTAATAAATGATTAAAAAATTTCTATGTGAGACCTTTCTCTTTTTGACTCTTCTTGTAATGGGTGTACACACACATGTGTATGTATATCTTTGAATATATTTATGTCAGTAAAATACAACTTGGGAATGTAACTCTTTAATCATATGTTGCATCAATCTCTGGATTTATATCCCCAAGTTGTATATTATTGGTAGTTTGGTTTAGCAGTGAATTGCTGACTTGTTTTCCTCTCTGGGAAAAATAGAATTAAGTGTGTTTTATCTTCAGTCTTCTTAAGTCAGGACTGGTCACTGCTCTCTCTCATCAGAATTTTGAGACCTTTGTAGATTCTATCCCTTTCATATCATTATTTAGTTAATCATGCAGATTGTTTTCCATTTCTCTTCTTTTCACTCTGCACTGGCTTTTGACATTGTTGCTCAGTCATTTTGGTCATGTCTAACTCTTCAAGATCTCATTTAGGGTTTCTTAGAAACGATACTATAATGCTTCACCATTTCATTTTCTAGTTGGTTTCACAGAAGAAGAAACTGAGGCAAATAAAGTAAAGTGACTTACCCAGATTCTCAGAGCTCATAAGTGTCTGAGGTCTGATTTGAACTCTTTAAGTTGGGTCTTCCTGACTATACCTGACTCTCTGTCCACTATACCAGCTACCTGGTCAGTTGTTTCTTTATTTCCCCAGATCTATCCTTTTCAATTCAAAACCATGCTATGGAGCTCAGTCCAAAAATGGAGTGGAGGCTTTAGAAGGAAGTGAGATGTCTCTCTACTAAAGGCCTTCCAAGAGGTAGTTGGTTATTCAAAGAACTCAAGCTTTGGGACTAATGTTATGTAGAGATGGAAAGCATAGAATCTCTGAAAAATACAGACAGCCTCATCCAGAATTCCAGGGGACCCCCCTGGAGAACTTTGGGTGAGGGGCAGTTGAGAAGGGTTGAGGCAGTTGCTTTGTGGGGGTTGAGGTGAGCAGACTCACTGCTTACTGCTCCTGACTTGGGGGGTTCACCTGAGTGGCCATTGTGGCATAAGCCCTCGTGGTTTCTACTCTGGGGTTAGCCTGCTTTGTAGGGTTAATCCTTATCAATATCAATATAACAATTATTTAGAGATTTAGTGATTAGATATATTCACTGTTAGCAAGAGAGCCAGTATAATTAAGTGCCCTTCACCCCCACCTGTGGGGGGGGGAAGGGCAGCTTCAACCTAACAGATCAGGGTCACCTTTCCTTATCCAAAAAATCCTAATTATCCCCTGTAGCTTTTCTTTTTTACTTCTTAATATAAGCCTTACCTACAATATCTGTGCCTGGGAATTATTTGGGAGATACTCACAGCCCAAGTCTGGTCATCTAGCTTGAATCCTGTCAGCTGCCAGATTTAAGAAGATTGATAAATGGACAAGGGACATGAATAGGCAATTTTGAGATAAAGAAATCAAAACTATCAATAAGCACATGAGAAAGTGTTCTAAATCTCTAATAATTAGAGAAATGCAAATCAAAACAACTCTGAGGTATCACCTCACACCTAGCAGAATGGCTAAAATGATAGAAGGAGAGAGTAATGAATGTTGGAGGGGATGTGGCAAAATTGGGACATTAGTGCATTGCTGGTGGAGTTGTGAATTGATCCAACCATTCTGGATGGCAATTGGAGCTATACGCAAAGGGCTATAAAAGATTGCCTGCCCTTTGATCCAGCCATACCATTGTTGGGTTTGTACCCCAAAGAGATCATAGATAAACAGACTTGTATGAAAATAGTTATAGCTGCGCTTTTTGTGGTGGCAAAAAACTGGAAAACGAGGGTATGCCCTTCAATTGGGGAATGGCTGAACAAAATGTGGTATATGCT
>NW_025368568.1:0-6006 GCF_016433145.1 Gracilinanus agilis | reverse complement strand
ATGCGCATTTCCACTAGTTTTGTCATGTGTCCTTGATCAAGACCAATTTCCAAATTGTTGGTAGTTGCATTGGTGTGGTAGTTTTGAGTCCACACCCTCAGTCATGTCCACCCTGACCCTTGCGTTCAAGCAGTTGTTTTTCTTATATGTTTCCTCTCCTGCAGTCCTTCCTCTGAATATGGGTAGCATCTTTACCATAAATCCCTCAGAATTGTCCTGGGTCATTGTATTGCTGCTGGTACAGAGGTCCATTACATTCAATTTTACCACAGTATATCAGTCTCTGTGTACAGTGTTCTTCTGGCTCTGCTCCTTTCGCTCTGCATCAGTTCCCGGAGGTCTCTCCAGTTCGCCTGGAACTCCTCCAGTTTATTATTCCTTTTGGCACAATAGTATTCCATCACCCCCATATACCACAGTTTGTTCAGCCATTCCCCAATTGAAGGACATCCCCTCCTTTTCCAATTTGTTGCCACCACAAAAAGCGCAGCTATAAATATTTTCATACAAGTCTGTTTATCTATGATCTCTTTGGGATACAAACCCAGCAATGGTATGGCTGGATCAAAGGGCAGGCATTCTTTTATAGCCCTTTGAGCATGGTTCCAAATTGCCAGCCAGAATGGCTGGATCAGTTCACAGCTCCACCAGCAATGCATTAATGTCCCAATTTTGCCACATCCCCTCCAACATTCATTACTCTCCCCTTCTTTCATTTTAGCCAATCTGCTAGGTGTGAGGTGATACCTCAGGGTTGTTTTGATTTGCATTTCTCTAATTATTAGAGATTTGGAACACTTTCTCATGTGCTTATTGATACTTTTGATTTCTTTACCTGAAAATTGCCTATTCATGTCTCTTGCCCATTTATCAATTGGGGAATGGCTTGATTTTTTATACAATTGCTTTAACTCCTTGTATATTTGAGTAATTAGACCCCTGTCAGAGTTTTTCGTTATAAAGATTTTTTCCCAATTTGTTGTTTCCCTTCTGATTTTGACTACATTGTTTTTGTTTGTACAAAAACTTTTTAGTTTAATATAATCAAAACCATTTAATTTACATTTTGTGATTTTCTCTAACTCTTGCTTGGTTTTAAAGTCTTTCCTTTCTCAGAGATCTGACAAGTATACTATTCTGTGTTCACTTAACTTGTTTATAGTTTCCCTCTTTATATTCAAGTCGTTCACCCATTTTGAATTTATCTTGGTGTGAGATGTTGATCTAGACCTAATCTTTCCCATATTGTTTTCCAAATTTCCCAGCAGTTTTTGTCAAATAGTGGATTCATGTCCCAAAAGTTGGGCTCTTTGGGTTTATCATACACTGTCTTGCTGATGTCATGTATCCCAAGTCTATTCCATTGATCCTCCTCTCTGTCTCTTAGCCAGTACCATATTGTTTTGATGACTGCTGCTTTATAGTATAGTTTAATATCTGGTACTGCTAGGCCCCCTTCCTTCACATTTTTTTTCATTATTTCCCTTGATATTCTTGATCTTTTGTTATTCCAAATGAAATTTGTTATAGTTTTTTCTAATTCAGTAAAGAAGTTTTTTGGTAGCTTGATAGGTATGGCACTAAATAGGTAAATTAATTTGGGTAGAATTGTCATTTTTATTATGTTAGCTCGACTTACCCATGAGCAATCAATGGCTTTCCAATTGTTTAAATCCAGTTTTATTTGTTTGGAAAGTGTTTTGTAGTTGTTTTCATATAATTGCTGTGTTTGTTTTGGTAGGTAGATTCCTAAGTATTTTATATTGTCTAGGGTGATTTTAAATGGTGTTTCTCTTTCTACTTCTTGCTGCTCTAGTGTGTTGGAGATGTATAGAAATGCTGATGATTTATGTGCATTTATGTTTTTTTTTTAATTTTTTTTTGTTTTTTTTTTTAAACCCTTACCTTACATCTTGGAGTCAATACTGTGTATTGGCTCCAAGGCAGAAGAGTGGTAAGGGTAGGCAATGGGGGTCAAGTGTCTTGCCCAGGGTCACACAGCTGAGAAGTGTCTGAGGTCAGATTTGAACCTAGGACCTCCCGCCTCCAGGCCTGACTCTCAATCCACTGAGCTACCCAGCTGCCCCCTGTCCCATATTATTTTGATGACCACTGCTTTATAGTACAGTTTAAGAACTGGTACTGCTAGGCCACCTTCCTCCATGCTTTTTTTTTCATTATATTTCCCTTGATATACTTGATCTTTTGTTCTTCAAAATGAACTTTGTTATAGTTTTTTCTAATTCAGTAAAAAAAATTTTTGGTAGTTTGATAGGTATGGCACTAAATAAGTAAATTAATTTGGGTAGAATGGTCATTTTTATTATGTTAGCCCATCCTACCCATGAGCATTCAATGTTTTTCCAATTGTTTAGATCTAGTTTTAATTGTTTGGAAAGTGTTTTGTAGTTGTTTTCGTATAATTCCTGTGTTTGTTTTGGTAGATAGATTCCTAAGTATTTTATATTGTGTAGGGTGATTTTAAATGGTGTTTCTCTTTCTTACTCTTGCTGCTGTGATATGTTGGAAATATATAGAAATGCTGCTGATTTATTTGCATTTATTTTGTATCCTGTAACTTTGCTAAAGTTGTTGATTATTTCCACTAGCTTTTTAGTTGAATCTCTAGGATTTTTTAAGTAGACTATCATATCATCTGCAAAGAGTGATAGCTTGGTCTCCTCATTGCCTATTTTAGTACCTTCAATTTATTTTTCTTCTCTAATTGCTACTGCTAGTGTTTCTAGTACAATGTTAAATAATAGAGGGCATCCTTGTTTCACTCCTGATCTTATTGGGAAGGCTTCTAATTTATTCCCATTGCATATGATGCTTGTTAATGGTTTTAGATATATACTGTTTATTATTTTTAGGAAAGGCCCTTCTATTCCTATACTTTCTAGTGTTTTCAGTAGGAATGGGTGTTGTATTTTGTTCAAAGGCTTTTTCAGCTTCTATTGAGATAATCAATATTTTTGTTTGTTAGCTTGTTGATATGGTCATTTATGTGGATAGTTTTCCTAATATTGAACCATTCTTGCATTCCTGGTATAAATCCCACCTGATCATGATGGATAACCCTCATGATCACTTGATGGAGTCTTTTTGCTAGTATTCTATTTAAGATTTTTGCATCTATGTTCATTAGGGAAATTAGTCTATAATTTTTCTCTGTTTTTGATCTACCTGATTTTGAAATCAGTACCATATTTGTGTCATAAAAGGAATTTGGTAGGACTCCTTCTTTTCTTATAATATCAAATAATTTGTATAGTATTGGGATTAGTTGTTCTTTGAATGTTTGATAGAATTCACTTGTGAATCCATCAGGCCCAGGCGATTTTTTCTTAGGGAGTTCTTTGATGGCCTGTTCAATTTCTTTTTCTGATATGGGATTATTTAAGTATTCTATTTCTTCTGCTGTTAATCTAGGCAATTTATATTTTTGTAAATATTCATCCCTATCACCTAGATTGCTATATTTATTGCCATATAATTGGGCAAAATATTTTTTAATGATTGCCTTAATTTCCTCTTCATTGAAGATGAGGTCTCCCTTTTCATCTTTGATACTGTTAATTTGGTTTTCTTCTTTCCTTTTTTATTAGATTGACCAGTACTTTGTCAATTTTATTTGTTTTTTCAAAATACCAGCTTCTAGTCTTATTTATTAATTCAATAATTCTTTTACTTTTGATTTTATTAATTTCTCCTTTGATTTTTATTATTTCTAATTTAGTTTTCATCTGAGGATTTTTTTTTAAACTCTTACCTCCCATCTTGGAGTCAATACTGTGTATTGGCTTCAAGGCAAAAGAGTGATAAGGGTAGGCAATGGGGATCAAGTGACTTGCCCAGGGTCACACAGCTGGGAAGTATCTGAGGTCAGATTTGAACCTAGGACCTCCTGTTTCTAGGCCTAGCTCTCAGTCCACTGAGCTACCCAGCTGCCCCCATCTGAGGATTTTTAATTTGTTCATTTTCTAGTTTTTTAAGTTGCATGCCCAATTCATTAATCTCTGCCCTCCCCAATTTGTTAAGATATGCACTCAGTGTTATAAATTTTCCCCTTAGAACTGTTTTGGCTGTATCCAATAGGTTTGGGTAAGAATTCTCATCATTGTCATTGTCTTCAATAAAATTATTAATTGTTTCTATGATTTGTTCTTTCGCTAAATTATTTTGGAGAATCATTATTTAATTTCCAATTAGTTTTTTGTTTGCCTCTCCTTGTAGTCTTACTAATAACTATTTTTATTGCATTATGATCTGATAAGGTTGCATTTATTATTTCTGCTTTTTTGCATTTGTTTGCCATTTGCCATGTTTCTATGCCCTATTACATGGTCTATCTTTGTGAATGTTCCATGTGCTGCTGAAAAGAAGGTGTATTCCTTTTTGTCCCTATTTATTTTTCTCCATATATCTATTAACTCTAATTTTTCTAGGGTTTCATTCACTTCTCTTATCTCCTTCTTATTCATTTTTTGGTTTGATTTATCTAGATCTGAAAGGGGAAGGTTGAGGTCCCCCATTAGTATAGTTTTTTTTGTGTGTGTGTGTGTGTGTGTGTTTTTTTTAAACCCTTAACTTTTGGTGTATTGTCTCATAGGTGGAAGAGTGGTAAGGGTGGGCAATGGGGGTCAAGTGACTTGCCCAGGGTCACACAGCTGGGAAGTGGCTGAGGCTGGATTTGAACCTAGGACCTCCTGTCTCTAGGCCTGACTCTCAATCCACTGAGCTACCCAGCTGCCCCCTACTAGTATAGTTTTGTTATCTATTTCATCCTTGAGCTCCACTAGCTTCTCCTTTAGAAATTTGGAAGGTATACTGTTTGGTGCATACATGTTGAGTACTTATATTTCTTCATTGTTTATACTGATAGATCTTTATTTTATTAATGAATTTGGAACATTTTCCCATGGTTATAGGATTCATGTTCCATTCCTCCCCTCTTTCCACTCCCTCCCATAGCTGACACAGAATTCCACTGGGTTTTACATGTGTCATTGATCAAGAACTATTTCCATATTATTGATATTTGCACTAGGGTGATCATACAGAGTCAATATCCCCATCAACTCATGTGATCAAGCAGTTGTTTTTCTTCTGTGTTTCTACTCCCACAGTTCTTCCTCTGAATGTGAATGGCATTCTTTCTCATAAGTTCCTCAGAGTTGTCCTGGATCATTGCATTTGTTGCTAGTAGAGAAGTCTATCACATTTGATTTTACCACAGTGTATCAGTCTCTGTGTACAATGTTCTCCTGGTTCTGCTCCTTTCACTCTGCATCAATTCCTGGAGGTCGTTCCAGTTCACATGGAATTCCTCCAGTTCATTATTCCTTTGAGCACAATAGTATTCCATCACCAACATATACCACAATTTGTTCAGCCATTCCCCAATTGATGGGCATACCCTCATTTTCCAGTTTTTGCCACTACAAAGAGCCTGGCTATAAATATTTTTGTACATGTCTTTTTCCTTATGATTTCTTTTGGGTATGGATAGATCAAAGGGCAGGCAGTCTTTTAGTGCTCTTTGAGGATAGTTCCAAATTGCCATCCAGAATGGTTGGATTAATTCACAACTCCACCTGCAATGCATTAATGTCCCAATTTTGCCACATCCCCTCCAACATTTATTACTTTCCTTTGCTGTCGTTTTAGCCAAATCTGCTAGGTGTGAGGTGATACCTCAGAGTTGTTTTGATTTGCATTTCTCTAATTATAAGAGATTTAGAACATTCTTTCTGGTGTTTGTTGATAGTTTTGATTTCTTTATCTGAAAATTGCCAATTCATGTCCCCTGCCCATTATCAATTGGGGAATTACTTGATTTTTTTGTACAATTAATTTAGCTCCTTATATGTTTGAGTAATTAGACCTTTGTCAGAGTTTTTTGTTATAAAGATTTTCCCCCAATTTGTTGCTTCCCTTCTAATTTTGGTTGCATTGGTTTTGTTTGTACAAAAGCTTTTTAATTTAATGTAATCAAAATGATTT
>NW_025368567.1:0-2314 GCF_016433145.1 Gracilinanus agilis | reverse complement strand
AATTAAATAAAATAAATAATTTATTTAATAATACCTTGTAGTATTAGTAAACATCCTGGATGGGATCTCCTTGTCCTAGGAAAGGGTTAATTTGTTCTGTGAAATGCCTTCTAGGGAACTGCCATCCACGAGGGAAGAGAACCAGGGCTCATAGTATACATAAATAGCAGTATGGGGGTGTTTGCTATGTTAATGTTAGCCCGAGTTTTCATTTTTTATTATTTATTATTAATGAATTGCAATTGTCTTTGAAGCTGCCTCAGTGTTTTATAATGAAATTGTGTGTCATTTTCGAACGCCTGGGCCCCATATGTGTTATGGGCACAAACTCAATATTTGCCTCAAGTAATTGCTGAAACACTGAGACGGCTCACCTGTTCAAAGCTTTTTGACACACTCGCACATGCACACACAGGCAGCTGGACCCGCTGGGGTGCCCTTCGAACCCTAATCCAGCCTATAATCCCCAATTCCCACAGAATTCATGCTGCCCTCTGTAATTTCACCAGATTTTTATGTCACTCTCAACTTCCCTTTTTTATTACTTTCTCCACCGATTCCTTCTGACAACCTTTTGGCCAGACTTAGGTTTCTCGCCTCGAGGCGGGAATAGCAGGGAATTTGCCCCCATCCCAATATGGCGACTTTGGTCTTGTTCTTGAAGGCTCCCTCGGCCCCACGCTTTCCTCCGCTGTTGTATTCTATTTTAACTAAATACTCTAAGTGCCATCGCCACCAGTGACTACCCAGAGATCATGGATTTTGAGATGGAAGAAGGTATTCAGATCACTGAGGTCAACCCCCTCATTTTACAGTTGAAGAAACTGAGCCCACGAGAAGATGAATAACTTGTCTAAAGTCTCAAAGGTAATAAATGACAGAATCTGAACATGAATCCAAGTATTCTTACTCTAATTCCTACTTTCCTTCCACAATCAGGTGGGATAGTGATAAATATTAATTATAATAGACATACCATAATTTGCCTGTTGCTTAATCTTTTAGCTGTATTCTATTACTTGATGCTCACAGCATCCCCGTAAGGGAGGAGGTATAAGATCATTCCCATTTTACATATGAGAAAACTGATGCTCAGAGAGAATGAAATAACTTCTTTATGGTTGCCCAAAAGTTATCAATTCTTATATGCTATTATACCATTGCTGATTGTCCTTTAATTAGGATATTGAGATTTTTCTCGGTAACTCTTCTGGCTCCTTAAAAGCAATCCATAGGAATCAGAGGGATCTTTTACAATGGAATTTGGCAAACCAGCAATGAGGCAAAAATAATCCCCCCTTTTATTCCAATCTTTTAAAAACTCTTACCTTCTGTCACAGAATCAATACTGTGTATCGGTTCTAAGGGAGAAGAATGTTAAGGGCTAGGCAATGCAGGATAAGTGATTTGCTCAGGGTCATATAGCAAGGGAGTGTCTGAGGTCAAATTTGAACCCAGGACCTCCTTTCTCTGGGTCTGGCTTTCAAACCACTGAGCTAGCTAACTATCCTTTATGGAAAGTTTCAGTGAGCACAAGAGAAAAGTCAGAGCCTACAATGAAATATGGAGCAATAGGATCAACGAGGAAGGAGGAGGGTGATCTACTCTTGGACTCCAAGGTGCTAGGCTTCAGGTGGAAGGGGTGGGGGGGTTCTGGGGAGGAGTATTCTTGGGAAAGTCTGTCCCACTCTTTGGCATCACAAGTAATGCCAAGCTCGCCATCAATGACAGTATAATTGCTCCCTTAGTGGAAAACATTTTGCTAGTCAGGGCATTTTTAGACACTGTCATTTCCCATTCAGTTATGGATACTTGTCTTCTCATGTTCTTTGTTTTGGGATTACTAGGTATTGGACAGATTGTCAGGGGAGGGCTGGTTCAACCAATAGAATCTAAACTCTTTAGGATCATGTCCTGTTTCACTGTTGTCCCTGAATCACCAGTATCTAGCACAATTCCTGTCCCATATTTGGCTGGGCAAGCCATTTAACCTCTGTTTGACTCAGTTTTCTCATCTGTTAAATGAGGCCATAATAATGCCTACCTCCAGGGTTGTTGTGAGAATGAAATGAAATAATATTTGTAACACACTTTTCAAAGCTGAAAGTGCTCTATAACAGCTAGTTATTACTATGATTATTATTGTATGGCTGTTTCAAAAAAAAAAAAAGGCAGGAAAAAAAGGTCGGCCTAGAGCTGAAAGCAGGGGCACCCTGCCTCAAGACAAGACCAGTAAACCTTGAGTCTCAGAGGGACATATGTCCTTGCTTCCTTCCTTCCTTCCTTCCTTCCTTCCTTCCTTCCTTCCTTCCTT
>NW_025368566.1:0-11058 GCF_016433145.1 Gracilinanus agilis | reverse complement strand
TTTGCAATGATTCTATGCCCTATTACATGGTCAATCTTTGTGAATGTGCCATGTTCAGCTGAAAAGAAGGTCTATTCCTTTTTGCCCCTATTTATTTTTCTCCACATATCAATTAAATCTAATTTTTCTAGGACTTCATTCACCTCTCTTACCTCTTTCTTATTTATTTTTCGGTTTGATTTATCTAGATCTGACAGAGGAATATTTAGATCTCCCACTAGTATGGTTTTACTATCTATTTCCTTGTTGAGCTCTGCCAGTTTCTCCTTTATGAATTTGGATGCTATGCCACTTGGTGCATACATACTGAGCAGTGTTATTTCCTCATTGTTTATACTGCCTTTAATCAGGATGGAATGACCTTCCCTGTCTTTTTTAATCATATCTATTTTTACTTTGGCTTTGTCAGAAATCATAATAGCCACTCCTGCCTTCTTTTTCTCATTTGACGCCCAAAAGATTTTGCTCAAACCCTAAACCTTAAACTTGTGTATGTCCTCCCGCCTCATATGTGTTTCTTGTAGACAACATATGGTAGGATTTTGGTTTCTAATCCACTCTGCTATTTGCTTCCGTTTTATGGGTGAGTTCATTACATTCACATTCAGAGTTATAATCATCAGTTGTGCATTTGCTGACATTTTCGTATCCTCCCCTATTTCTACCCCCTTTTTCTTATACTATTTCCTTTTAAACCAGTGGTTTGCTATTAAGACCCTATCCCTTATCCCCTTCCTTGATTAACTTCCCATTCTACCCCCTCCCTTATTTTCCCCCATCTTTTTGTTTTAAAAGGCGTTATGAATTCCCTCCCCCTTCTTCTCCCCTCCCTTTTTTTGACCACCCCACTCCCCTGCTCCCCTTGGTTTATCCCTTCTGACTTTCTCAGAAGGGTTAGATAAGAGTTTTATGTCCCAGTGGATAGTATAGCTACTCTTCCCTCTCCGGGTTGATTACACCAAGACTAAGGTTTGATTATTACCTCTTAATGCTCTCTTCCTCTCCTTCTTATAATAGTATTTGTACCCTCTCCTTCCCATGCCCTCTTTGTGTGTAATAGAATATCCTGTTTTTCTTATTCACTCGTTTCTCTTGGTGTCCCCTACTATTCACCCCCTCTTTCCCATCCCCCATGTCATCTTAGATTATTTAGTGTTCCACCCTCACCCTGTGAATTATTCTTCTGATTACTATAATAGTGAATATTATAATAGTGAATAGAGTTCACTACAGAGAATTATACATAACATTTCTCTACATAGGAATACAGATAATTAGATCTCACTGAGGCCCTTAAAAAGGCAAATTTAAAAATTATAAGTTTTCTTTCTTTCCCCTCTGTATCTTATTTACCTTTTCAGGTTTCTCTCGATTTTTGTGGTTGGATATCAAACTTTCCATTTAGCCCTGGTCTTTTCTGTGCAAATACCTGGAATTCTTCAATTTTGTTGAATGCCCATACTTTCCCCTGGAAGTATATAGTCAATTTCGATGTGTAGTTGATCTGTGGTTGCAGGCCCAGCTCTCTTGCCTTTCTGAATATCGTATTCCAAGCCTTGCGATCTTTTAGCATGGAGGCTGCCAGATCCTGTGTGATCCTGATTGGTGCTCCTTGATATTCAAATTGTCTCTTTCTGGCTTCTTGCAAGATTTTTTCTTTTGCTTGGAAACTCTTGAATTTGGCAATTATATTCCTGGGTGTTTTCTTATCTGGATCAAATGTAGCAGGTGTTCTATGGATCCTTTCAATGTCTATATTGCCCTCTTGTTGTAGGACTTCAGGGCAATTTTCCTGAATTATTTCTGTTAGTATGGAGTCCAGGTTTCTATTAATTTCTGGTTTTTCTGGAAGACCAATGATTCTTAAATTGTCTCTTCTAGACCGGTTTTCTTGGTCTGTCACTTTCTCATTGAGATATTTCATGTTTCCTTCTATTTTTTCAGTCTTTCGGCTTTGTTTTATTTGTTCTTGTTGTCTTGAGAGATAATTAGCTTCTAATTGCTCAATTCTAGCCTTTAGGGATTGGTTTTTGGCCATAATCTTCTGGTTTTCAGCTATAATCTTCTGGTATTCCTTTTCAATCTGGTCATTTGTGGTGTTCAATTTGCTTACCAATTCATTTGGTTTCTGAGCCTCTCTTTCCAATTGCAAGATTCTACATTTTAAACTGTTATTTTCTTGCCAGATCTCTTCCATTTTCCTTAAAATCTCAGTTTTGAACTCTTCCATAGCTTGTGAGGAGTTTTCCTAATTTGAGGAGGGTCCAGATGCTTGTTTGTTCTCCTCCTCTGTTTGCTTGATTGTCTGGATTTTCTCTGTGTAAAAATTGTCAAGTGTTAAAGACTTCTTTTTCTTGTTGTTAATCTTTCTCTTCTGAACTTCCTGAGACTGGGTAGCCATTGTTAGCCCAGCAGCTTCTCAGGTTTATCCTCACACTCAGCGTCTGTCCATGGTCTTTTGGCTCCTGAGGTCTGAGTTCTGGTTTTTTCCAAGGTCAAGCCCCCTGGTGGACCCTCTTGCTTGATCCTCTGCTGGAGGTTTCTTTACAAGTCTCAGGGTGCTGCTTCCACAGTCGTATACCTGTCTGCACTGGTTCCCCACTCATGGTTTCATAGCCTTAGCTCGAGGCTGTGTCTGCCTCCACCCGGGCCCCAACCATGTCTCTGTTGTGCTCCTGTGCTCAGAGTTCGTGTGTGTTCTTTAGCTTTTTGGGATCCTAAATCTTGCTGCTCTCATGAACAGGCCCCATTTTTTCAGAAGACAAAGATAAACTGGAAAGTATCTTGAGGGGAATAGCCTTAACCATGAAGAGCCTTGAGATAATGCCAACTATATGGCATAAAAATATAAAGAATGTTTAAAGGAAATAGAGATGCTTATCCCAGAGAAGACTTTAAGATGACTCAATATCTGTCTTCAAGTATTTGAAGGGCCATCATGGATAAGAAGAGTTAGTCTTGTTCTGTTGCGACCCAGAGATAACTAGGAATATCATGAATAGACCAAAACCAGAGGTCAGTGCCTTTGTTGCAGAGAAGCAGATTTTGGATCTCTACATAGAACTATTTTCCAGCTATTGGAGCTGTCCAAAACCACAATTGAATGCTGGAGTTTTCCAAAAGTGGAGGTCTTTATATTCTGTTTTAAAGCCTGTAACAAAAAAGCTGTATTACTGCTTGTAGGGGATACCATAGAAGGGATTCTTTTTCAAGAATAGATTTACATCATCTATATGAAACATTCTGACTGAGATTCTGATTCTAATTTGGATAATATACAATTTCTCCACTTTTTCAAATGAGAACAAGTCCTAAGAAATAGTAGCCTGTCCAAGGTTTTAGTTATTTCAGTTCAGTGAGGAATGCATAGTTAAGTTGGCAGACCTGGGATTAGAATTTATATCATAGGTTCATAGGATTATAGTTATAAATCAGAGTGGATGGGGTGTTCAGACAGCACTAACATCTTTGGGGTGAGAGCCAGTGTTCTATGAACTATGACTCTACCTAGCACATGGAAAGGACTAGGACCTCTGGTATTAGGGCTATTCATCCATTTTTGATGTCCATCTCTCATTCAACTCTAACCTGTGTCTCTAAGAAGCTATAACATGTACAACAGCCATATGGGTTAAATCGAGTCTCTGAGGGTAACTGACAGATCTTGGTGAGTTAGGGGGATATCTACCCCAAGCATGTGAACCCAGAAAGGTTAAGAAACTTGCCAAATAATTTAGCTAAGAAGTTACAGAGGTGGAATTTGAACTCAGGTCCTCTGGCTCCAAATTCATTGTTCTTTCCTCTATAGCCTTTCACTGAGTATTTATTTAAGGCTTATGGTAGAATTGTGCTCAGTACTGGGAATAAAAATATAAAGACTATTCTTGCTCTCAAAGAATTTACATTATAATGGAGGAAGAAAGAATATACAAAAAAACTTAAAGAAGGGGGAAAGAAGATTTGGGGCCATAGTGAAGGATGTCCAGAGTGCAGCCTGGAAAGGAATCAGACATGGTTGGTTTAGATGCTCTCCTTAAATGGAGGTTCAGGGAAGGAGCCATCCACTCAGAAGTTGGCAAGTTCTACAGGTACTTCCAAGTTGGGAATTTCAGGGTTGGAGTGGACTTTCAGGATGAAGAACCAGGACATAGTAGAGGAGGTCTGAAGGGCAGTTGAGAGAGGAATGAGGTGCCGCATTACTGAGACCAGAGTTATTTCTTCTCTTAGCTTGAAACACTCACCCTAAATGACTAGTAAATGACTTTTCTCAGGACATTTGCTATTTAACAGGAACCAAAAACCAGACATTGAGACTGAAATTATAGACGCTCACAGATAAGAGAAGATTAGGAGCTTCATGTTGTTTGAGATGGCATATGTGACCACTCCCTTTATCACATTTTAGGCAACTAGGTGGTATGTTAGGGTCAAAAACCATGGTATGTATGGTTTTCAATGAATTAGAAAAAGGCAATAAAAGTTAAGCAGAATTTGATAATTGTCTTAAGAAATGCTTGCTTTCAGGAAAGCTTGATCTTAAGGGGCCAATAGACTGTTTATATTGCAATTTCGCAAAGGCCTGAACATTAGGGGAGATTTAGTTTGCAGATTAACAACTGGGACAATGGGAATAAGGAAGAGAATAAGAAAAATGACTTTTCAAGGGCAGTAGAGGTGGGAGGTAGGAAAGAAGTTTTAAGACCATCGCAGCCCACATGCAAGATTTTCATGCTCAGAGCCAGGTCCATATGTTAATAATTAGTTCCACATGCTCCAAAGATGAAAGCATACATCACAGCGGGGATGGGGGTGAGGTAGGTCATGGGCAGGGAGAGGAGGGGGAAGTGTCTCCATGTGTCTGGGTGAGATATAATATCAGACATTCCCACCAGCACCCACAAAGTTGAGATAGGCTTAGAATGTACATGGACCCATTACATCAAGGGGCTGCCTACTGAGTGGCATATAAATAACAAATCAAATGCTTACATCCTCAAGTTTTCAAGGAATGCTGAATCTCTATAGGAACAATTAAGATTGTTGGAAGTGACAGAAGCTATTATCAACCAAATGGAGGAGAAAACGTGAGAAATGGGAGAGTAGAAAGATTTCTTTTTGGAATCATCCAACACAGGCAACTGTTTCTCCTCTGCACATATTTTGACCCTTTTGAAGATTAGTTTTCCAAAGGCATTCTACATCACATAAGTAGGGGTGACAGAAGAGATCACAGTGATTACTGCCTTTTGTTGAGACCAGGCAAGAAACAATTATCATCATCCTTATTTGTATATGATAACAATAACGATGATCGAATGAGTGAACATGGACCTATTCCCTTAGAGAACTGTATATTGAGTGTCATATTAGCAGATTTGGTATTATTTTTAAAGACAATAGCTAATATATGAGTAGTGCTTTAAGTTTGGGAATTGCTTTAGAAATATGACCTCATTAATCATCACAACAGTCTTAGGGGGTAAGTAGATGTTAACCTCATTTTTATAGATGAGAAAATGGAAATATAAGATAAGTAACTAATTGTCTGAACCTGGAATTGAATTCAAAGCTTTGTTTTTCAATCTAGTTCTGTATATATTGTGCCACCTACTGCTACTAAAACATGATTTCTTTGGTGTAGGGAAATCTCCGTAAGGAATTTCCTCACCCAATGTAGGTTAGCAACTGCTCTTTATTTTCAGTCTTAAAGTAATATTTAGGACACTAAAAGGTTAATTGACTTGCCCAGAGTAGAAGAGCCCAGTGATGTCAGATTTGGGAATTATATTCAGGTTCTTTCTAACTGTATGCATTAAATAAACTATGTTGCTATTCTTGAATTATGAGAATACAATATATTCTGCCACATTTTGAAGGTATTGAAGACCTAGAGTGAACATTAAGAAGACATGAGAAAGCAAAAAAACCAAAGGACTTTTACAGTATAATGTATCAACAGACTTCCTCAAATTCCACGTTCCCAGGGGACAAGTTAGATTGGAAAAACCAGGATAACTCGGGATTTGTTGATCAAGGAAGATCTGAAAGAATTCAGCCTTTTCCTGAGCCACACTCAGCCTAGTTATTGAGAATATTATGAAGATTTGAGCAGAGAGGAGGTAAATGTTATGCTAGTCATGTCCTGCATCATATAAAGCACTTTCCTTTAGGATCACCACCATTTTCGATCATTCTTCTAATGCTTTTATACTCAAAGGGGTCACTTGTCAGAAGTACAATACCGAATTTCTTTATTTTCATATTGCCACACTAAATATAAAATATATTTCTCAAAATTCAATCCTGGGCATCAAAAACAATAGAAGATGATTGTGAGGAAACAAAATTGCAAGCCACCTGGCATTCATTTTAAAATGTTTTCACTAATTATTGCCCATTTAGCACATACACAAGTACTAAGCAACCCCTCAAAAGGTATGCAAGAAAAGAACTTAAAATATAACTGTGACATCTGTTGTTTCTGAAATAGGTTTGCATTCCCAAAACATGCCCCCTAGAGAAAAATGGAACTGGATGAAGGGTAGCTGGGTGGCTTGATGAATAGAGCACTGGATCTGGATTCAGGAAGACCTGAGTTTAAAACTTTCTTCAGCTATGTATGTCAGTGTGTGACCCTGGGCAAGTGATTTAATCTCTGTTCTTCCTCAGTTTCCTCATCTATAAAATGGATAAAGTAATAGTACATATCGTCTCTGGTTCTTGCTAGAATCAAATGAGATAATACTTACAAAGTACTTTGCAAACTGTAAAGCACTATGTTAAAAGCTAACTATTATTAGTATGTGAATGAGTTCCTTACAGTACAGTTCTATGCCAAGGATCCCCATAGCTATTCTCTTGCCTTATTGCCTTGTGAGGAAAATGCTTTGCAGACCTTTAAATACTATACAAAAATATTATTAGTTCACCATAGATAAATGAGGTGAGCTAAAGCTCACATTTTTACCCTCAATTATCCTTTCTTTAAAAATAAAATATCAATTCTTTGATAAAATTTGTTGATATTCAGACATGTCTGACTCTTTGTGATCTCATTTGGGGTTTTCTTGGTAGAGATACCAAGATGGTTGACCATTTCCTACTCTAGCTCATTTAAGAGATAAAGAACAGAGGTGATCAATGTTAAGTGATGCCTCAGATCACACAACTAATAGTGAATTAGGCTAGATTTGAACTCATGAAGACTTTAAGCCTAGTGCTCTCTCCACTGTGCCACCTAGCTTCCTTTGTTAAAATAGTGACATCATAATCTAGCATTTTCTAGAGAAGTATTCTGTAGTGTCACAAAACCATGATATTAGATTCAGAATGAATAATACATTTAAAAACCTTTTACAAGTTGATAGCGAAGTAGAAAATGCCAGTGAAATATATAACTTCTAGAAACACAAAAGAGGGAGAACCATTATTGTGTTATACTGTCCTATCTGGTTCTGGGAACTTTCTGTTTTATTTATTTTTTGGCAATTTTCTTTTCTGGAATAAAAATGCTCTTGTCTTTGAAAAAAATTTAACTTAAGATATGTCCTAGAATTGTAACTTCTCAATTATCAGACTATATCCTGTTGCCTCTTAGAAAGGACAAAAGCTAAGAATAAGTCACAGGACAACTCAAGGGCATCAGAACTGCAGATGTGTGAGTGAGGACCAAATGGACTGTAGACACAGAGTGATGTAATGACTATCATAAAACTACAGGAAATAGGCAGTTACTAAGGACACTGTACGCAAGAGAGCATGAAAATATGGGTCTGCCTTTGTCACATGACTTAGGGAAGTAGCCACAAGCAGAATGTGAGCTGAGATTACGTTAGTAAAGCTTGGGTCTAGGAATGTTTACCTGCCTAGTTTCTACATCCAGGGAACTCAACTGGGCAACTAAGATGCACCTTCACAAATCTGCGTGGAAATATTACTTACACTAAGATTTAAAGAAATAAAAATTAATATGTACATACTGATGTTGTTGGATTAACACAATTTGCTTTTTATTCAGCATCCATTTTCTATTAGCTGATACCAAAAAATGTCTAAAAATGCTGAAACAAAAGGTCAAGTGAAGACGGGCTAAGGAATGCTCACAGTGAAGTGATGTCGCATAAGTTGAGATTCAGGGAAGAGTAGAACTTTTGGAAAATAAATGGATAGAGGACTGATGATGTTTGCTAATAACCTTCCGAAAAGAGATGGTAGACTGAAACTTGACACAAATTTTTAGGCACAACTTTTTTTTCTTTTCCAGTAGGAAAAGGAGATGGGAGAAAGAAAAAAAAAGCTTAATAATTAAAAAAACCCAATAATTTTATAAATAAAAGAAACTAAATGAAGAATCTGGGACTTTTATGAAAGCAAGAATTGTAGAGTTGATTTTTATGAAGTTTTTGAAGGCAATGAAAACAAGAGAGTTTGAAGTAAGATTTTGAAGTATGTTTGAAGCTACAGAAAAATGTTTCTGTTTGGATTCCTTTTAATGAAGAATCTTGTCATGATGGACATGTTTCTCTTACTGGATCCAATTTGTTGAGATTTAGGAATCTGAGATTGTAAGCTTTTTGTGGTCAAGGAGAGTCTTTTGATTTTTCTTAGATCAGTATCTGATAAATAGTAGGCACTTGCAAATGTTTATTGATTGATTCATTGATCAGAGAAGGGTGAGTCACTTCTCTTTTGGCTTTGCACATAAATCTCTTGGATGACTTAAAAAGAGACTCACACCTTAGAATTCTCAGTGCATTTGGCACAGCTGAGATGGAGGGTCATGATCTCAATTACAGACCTTAGAGCTAAGAAGGGACCTAGTGATAGTCCAGTCCACCATCTTAGTTACAGATGAAGACAATAAGGATCATTATAAGATTGTAGACCTTGAGGTCTATTCCCTGGGAGGGAATTTAGAGGTCATCTAGTTTAATCCTATCATTATTACAGATGAGGAAACTAAGTCAGGTTTCAAACCAAGGTCCTGTAGTGCCAAATTCAACACCGTTTTTGCTAAATCACTCTATTATAAACATTGATCTGAGAGAGCTTTACTTATGTGTTGACATAGTCTCACATGTCACCATTCCTGTATATACTACATAAGAACTGCAGAGTTTTATGGAATTCTGTCATTACATGTCTATAGGAAAAAATGCCTCATCTATTTTACATTAATGACAGACACTTTCTTAAAAGTAAAGGAAGATATTTTTTTGTCATTATTCCCTACCTCCCGACTTTCTAATTTAATTGCTAAGTAATTTTTATACTGAAAGGTTGTATTGAATGGAAGTTAAATTGTGTAATTTCTACTTTCTCCTCAATGGTCCCTATCACCTTTCAAATTTGAGTGAATGAAAGATGCCAAACCCTTTTTTCCTTCTGGATGTTAACAGACCAAAACAGTATTTAAACATAGTCTGTACTTGCAATAAAAAAAATATTTTTTTGATTAACAAAAATTCCTCCATATCCTGACCTTATGAGGCTTCGGAAATGATGTAGGTAAATCACATTCCTGATTCTGAAATTAAGAAAGTTTTATACAAATTCAAATTGAACAGGCTATTTTCACAAATGACACCAAATTTCACAGGTTTTTTTTGTGACTTCTGTGATCACATGATTTATATGAGGACTTTTTCATTGGTCAAGAAAATCCAACTACTGTTTTTTTCCGGGTTAAGATGGCGGCACAGTAAGAAGCAGCTCTTAACCTCTCCTGACCAAAACACACAAAACACCTCAAGGGGACATAAAAACAAGTCCAGACGAACGGAGGAACCCCACAACGGCACAGCATGGAAGGTACATGGAATCGAGGCATTTCCATGTTATAAAGGGGTGAAACAGCTTTCACCAAATCGCAGGCTGAGCAACCACCCCACCCCCAACCCCTCCACACACAACATCTAAAGCGCTGAAGCCAGCTAAAAAGAAATAGAGCAAGTTTGGGGCACCCATCGAGTCATTGGAAGCTCCGGGGCCTGTTCCTGAGAGCAGCAAGATTTAGGACCCCAATAAGCCAAAAAACGCAAGCGAAATCTGAGCGCGGGAGCAGAGAGTGGACGCAGAGCGTGGTCTGAGAGCCAGGCATGGCGGCGACGTGGGTGGAGGCAGACACAGCCAGGAAATAAAGCCTAAGTGGGGAACCAGTGTGGACGGATATACGACTGTGGAAGCAGTGCCCTGAGACTTGTAAAGCAGAGGATCAAGCAAGGGGGTCCACCAGAGGACTTGACCTTGGAAAAAACCAGAACTCAGACCTCAGGAGCCAATAGACCGTGGACAGACACTGAGCGTGAGGATAAATCTGAGAAGCTGCTGGGCTAACAATGGCTACTCAGTCTCAGGAAGTTCAGAAGAGAAAGAATAACAACAAGAAAAAGAAGTCTTTAACACTCGACAGCTTTTACACAGAGAAAATCCAGACAATCAAGCAAACAGAGGAGGAGAACAAACAAGCATCCGGACCCTCCTCAAATAAGGAAAACTCCTCACAAGCTATGGAAGAGTTCAAAACTGAGATTTTGAGGAAAATGGAAGAGATCTGGCAAGAAAATAACTGTTTAAAAGGTAGAATCATGCAATTGGAAAGTGAGGCTCAGAAATTGAACACAAGAAATGACCAGATTGAAAAGGAATACCAGAAGATTATGGCCGAAAACCAGAAGATTATGGCCGAAAACCGAAAGATTATAGCCGAAAATCAATCCCTAAAGGCTAGAATTGAGCAAGTAGAAAATAATGATCTCTCAAGACAACAAGAACAAATAAAACAAAGCCAAAAGACTGAAAAAATAGAAGGAAACATGAAATATCTCAATGAGAGAGTGACAGACCAAGAAAACCGGTCTAGAAGAGACAATTTGAGAATAATTGGTCTTCCAGAAAAACCAGAAATTAAGAGAAACCTGGACTCCATACTAACAGAAATAATTCAGCAAAATTGCCCTGAAGTCCTACAACAAGAGGGCAATATAGACATTGAAAGGATTCATAGAACACCTGCGGCATTCGATCAAGAAAGGAAAACACCAAGAAACATCATTGCAA
>NW_025368565.1:0-3279 GCF_016433145.1 Gracilinanus agilis | reverse complement strand
TGTTTACTTGGGGATCTCATCATCACCTATGGTTTCAATTATGACTCTTTTGTAGATAACTTTTAGATGTATTTGGCCAGCTCTAACCTCTCTCCTGACCTCCATATACTTTTCTTTGACTTGCTATTAGACATTTGAACTGAATATCTTGTAGACATCATAAACTCAATATATCGAAAACTAAACTCATTATATTTTCCTGCAAGCCCTTCTTTTTTCTTGGCTCCCATGTTACTGTTTGTGAATAACACCACCCTTCAACTTTTTTAGATATTCATATTATATGTCATACTCAACTCCTTACATTCATTTACTACACCCCACCCCATATTTAATCAACTGTCAGGTTCCATTATACCTTCATTGTATCTTTCCTGTATGTTTCCCCAAGCCTTATTTTTTGTTTTGTTTTTTTCCAGATTGCATGTCAATACACTTCTTAAAAATTGTTTTCTGACATTGTGCAATACTTTTTCTCTCCATACTACCCCATGCTTCATTTTTTTCCAATATTGTAGGTAATATAGTTTCCCTCTTCCCAATATGGCAGGTAATATAGTTTATGTTGTATATGTGTTATCATGTAATATATATACATATACATATATATGTATATATATGTCCATGTTTGTTTATGCCTCAGTTTCTACATCTATAGAATTAAGAGGTTAGAGGAAAGAAGATTTAGGGCACAGGCCTTCTCCAAAATCTAGAGTCCTTTAATCCCTAATCTTAAAAAAAGATGAAAAAAAGAATCTATGGTCCAATAATCTTAAATTTCTAGCAAAGATTAAATAAGGTTTTTGAAAAATATTACCAGGAACCTTAACTCAAGTAATCTCATGGAGACTGAGGAGACAGAATAGTTTTCTTATAATTCCTCCATGAGATTTTAAGCAGTGGCTTTGAATTGTTCCTTTTCATTTTTTCTGATACTGGGAACATGAAATCTGCAATAACAAAACCTGAAAAGGGTGCCTTTGTGAACTTCAGAGCAATCTGTATATTGGATTAGATAATTTTTTTTGAAGTGATGGGAATGATTCCTTTTATGCATGCACATTTTCTTCTATTTCCCATAGTAGAAGGTATAGTTAAGCAGCTTATTGGGTAAAGTGATTAGGGAATGTGGAACTCCATAAACCCAACATATATCAAGAGGCTGTAAAAATCAATTTGAGTCTAGAAAAAGACCACTTAGGTCAATTTATAGTCAGTTAGCCAATAAGCATTTATTAAGTGCCCTACTACATGCCAGAACAAATCTAAAAATTTATGTTTAGCCAGTTTGTTAGGAGTTTTCTTTTGGTCTTTTGTACCTTGACAGGAAATTTTTGTAAGTGTGGGGCCAATGGAGAAGTAGAAGAAGTACCCAACAGGACTCATTCAACCATCCACTACAAAAAAAAAAAAACAAACAAAAAAAACCCAACAACTTTAAAATAAAGCCTCAAATCAAATTTTGGAGTGACAGAACCAACAAAATGTCAGAGTGAGACATTCTTCAAGCATGAGACATCCTAGGGGATTTCTGTGACACAGTGATCGGAGGCTGTCCTGGAGCACATATGGATAAAACACTAGTGCTGATACTAGGTGGTGGTGACAAAGGCAGTAGCAGTTTTCAGAGCTCTCAAATCAGAGATAGTAAGGTGACTTGACAATTGGTCACAAAGAGATTATAGAAGACCTCTGTTTTAGCACTGAATGCAGAACTATATTTTGCTTGGCAAATTCAATGCCTATGTTGACTTCTAAATTATAGTTCAATCACTTGAAATCAGTGCTTTTTGTCAAGAAAGAGTAAGAACCCTGAAAAGCAGTATCACTTCTAGTTCCAAGTGATCAGGGACTCTGAAAACAGTATAATTTCGGTCCCAATGGGGGAAGAACCCTGAGGAATAGTATCAACTGCAGTCAAGGGATCAGAGACCTTTCCTGGGTAAGGAACACTGTGTAGACCAGTAGAACATCAATCATACCTTTCCCCAAATCACATCACCTTGGAAGCACTGAAAAATTTCAAATAGTCAGAAGTAGCACTGAAAGTCGTAGTGAAAAAAAAGAAAATTAATGGTAAGAGAATCTCTTCTCCTCTGCCCATTCCAGGTAGAAAACTCAAATTTAACAGGATTAAAAATCAAGAAATGGGTGGAAAAATTAGCTAACAACAACAAAATAACCTAATCATAAAAATCTATTATAGAGACTTCCAGTTAAGATGGCAGCAGAGTAAGGAGCAGCTGCTCGATCTCTCCTAACCAAAGCATACAGGACTCCTCAAGGGGACATAAAAACGAGTCCAGACGAACGAAGGGACCCCACAACAGGGCACAGCATTAAAGGTACGTGGAATCTGGGCATTTCCATGCTATAAAGGGGTGAAACAGCTCTCACTAAAACATGAGAGGAAGAAGCCCCTACCCCACCGCCCCACCATGTACAGCCCAGAGGCCAACGCACAAGAGTGAAAGCAGGATTGGGTCACCCACTAAGTCACTGGCAGCTCCAGGGCTTGTTCCTGAGAGAAGCAAGAACTAGGACCCCAAGAGGCTAAAGAAGGCTCATGGACTTCCCTGAGAGCTGGCGTGGGTGAAGGCATTGCTCTAGGTGAGGACAAGGATCTTGAGAGCAGGGTTGGACCTCAAATGGGGAACCTGTGCAGACGGGAACGAGGCTGTGGAAGCAGCGCCCTGAGACTGCTGAAGGAGCCTTGGGCAGAGGGGCAGACCAGGGACAACCAGGAGGCTCGACCCCTAGAACAATGGGACCTAAGACCTCCGGAGCCTAAACAGTACAGACAGACCCTGAGTGTGAAGACAAAGCTGAGAAGGGGTGGGACTAACAAGGGCAAGCTGAGAACCCCAGAAGAAAGAGATTATCAAGAAAAACTCTGGAACACTCAACAACTTTTACTGTGTAAAAGAAAATACAGACAACAGAGGAGGCCAAACAAGTATCCAAACCTTCCCATAAACAATGAAAACTGGTCACAAGCTATGGAAGAGTTCAAAACTGAGATTTTGAAGAAGATGGAAGAGATCTGGCAAGAAAATAACAGTTTAAAAGGCAGAATTTTGCAATTGGAAAGTGAGGCTCAGAAATCAAATGAACTGATAAGCAAATTGAACACCATAAATGACCAGATTGAAAAGGAAAACCAGTCCCTAAAGGTTAGAATTGAACAATTAGAAGCCCATGATCTCTCAAGACAACAAGAACAAATAAAACCAAGTCAAAAGATGGATAAAATAGAAGGAAACATGAAATATCTCAATG
>NW_025368564.1:0-12940 GCF_016433145.1 Gracilinanus agilis | reverse complement strand
GGCTGCCAGATCCTGTGTGATCCTGATTGGTGCTCCTTGATATTTGAATTGTCTCTTTCTGGCTTCTTGTAAGATTTTTTCTTTTGCTTGAAAGCTTTTGAATTTGGCAATAATATTTCTAACCGATTTCTTCTCTGGGTCGAATATGGTGGGTGTTCTATGAATCCTTTCGATGTCTATATTGCCCTCTTGTTGTAGGACTTCAGGGCAATTTTGGTGAATAATTTCTTTTAGTACGGAGTCCAGGTTTCTATTAATTTCTGGTTTTTCTGGAAGACCAATTATTCTCAAATTGTCTCTTCTAGACCGGTTTTCTTGGTCTGTAACTCTCTCATTGAGGTATTTCATATTTCCTTCTATTTTTTCAGTCTTTTGACTTTGTTTTATTTGTTCTTGTTGTCTTGAGAGATCATTAGCTTCTAATTGCTCGATTCTAGCCTTTAGGGACTGGTTATCGGCTATAATCTTCTGGTATTCCTTTTCAATCTGGTCATTTCTGATGTTCAATTTGCTTATTAGTTCATTTGGTTTCTGAGCCTCACTTTCCAGTTGCAAGATTCTACCTTTTAAACTGTTATTTTCTTGCCAGATCTCTTCCATTTTCCTCAAAATCTCAGTTTTGAACTCTTCCATAGCTTGTGAGGAGTTTTCCTTATTTGAGGAGGGTCCGGATGCTTGTTTGTTCTCCTCCTCTGTTTGCTCGGTTGTCTGGATTTTCTCTGTGTAAAAGCTGTCGAGTGTTAAAGACTTCTTTTTCTTGTTATTATTCTTTCTCTTCTGAACTTCCTGAGATTGAGTAGCCATCGTTAGCCCAGCAGCTTCTCAGGTTTATCCTCGTGCTCAGTGTCTGTCCGCGATCTATTGGCTCCTGAGGTCTGTCTGGTTTTTTCCAAGGTCAAGCCCCCTGGTGGGCTCCCCTGCTTGATCCTCTGCAGGAGGTTTCTTTACAAGTCTCAGGGTGCTGCTTCCACAGTCGTATACCCGTCCACACTGCTTCCCCACTTAGGCTTTAGTTCCTGGCTCTGTCTGCCTCCACCCACGCCTCCGCAGTGCCTAGGCTCTCAGTGTGTGCTCTGCGCCCAGCGTCCTGCTCCCACGCTCAGATTTCGCCTGCGTTTTTTGGCTTAATGGGGTCCTAAGTCTTGCTGCTCTCAGGAACAGGTCCCAGCGCTGCCAATGACTTGATGGGTGCCCCAAACTTGCTCTATTTCTTTTTAGCTGCCTTTAGAGCTATAGATGTGTGTGGAGGCGGTGGGGGTGGGGTGGTTGCTCAGCCCGTGATTTCGTGAGGGCTGTTTCACCCTTTTATAGCATGGAAATGCCTCAATTCCATGTACCTTCCACGCTGTGCCCTGTTGTGGGGGTTCCTCCGTTCGTCTGGACTTGTTTTTATGTCCCCTTGAGGAGTTTTGTGTGTTTTGGTCAGGAGAGGTTAAGAGCTGCTTCTTACTCTGCCGCCATCTTAACCCGGAAAAAAAAACAACTTCTCTAATTCTTGCTGCCAATTTGTGTTGGAAATATAAAGAAATACTCATGATTTATGTGAGTGAATTTTGTATCCTGAAACTTTGCTAAAGTTGTTAATTATTTCCACTAGCTTTTTAGTTCTTTCTCTAGGATTCTTTAAGTAGACCATCATAGCATTCGCAAAGAGTGAGAGTTTAGTCTCCTCATTGCCTACTTTAATCCCTTCAGTTCCTTTTTTCTTCTCTAATTGCTACTGCTAGCATTTCTAGGACAATGTTAAATTTATTTTTCTGAAATGCTATTAAGTATTTTATTTCCTCTTCTGTTAATTTAGGCAATTTATATTTTTGTAAATATTCATCAATTTCACCTGTTAAGGGAAAAACCAGGGAAAGGTGTCTTAAACAGCAAATATGGGTCCAGGTGGGTGTGTGGGAGACAGGAATGACAGGGAGGGGCCCAAGAAGTAGGGAGACTGGGTTATAATGGCTTTTTGAATGTCTGTAACAGAAATGGCTGTTGGCCTCCAACTGCCACCCAGCATCAACAAGACAGAGCCTATGGAAGCTGATAAGTAAAGGCAAGAGTTTAACACATTTTAATCAGGGACAAACTAAGGTAAAGGATGAGAATAGGGTTTTCTACACTAACAGACTAAGGGCAAACCACAGGGTCAAGGGAAAGGGATTTAAGTACACTCTTCTAAGATCTAAGCAAGACAGGACCCAAAGAAAGCAGTACTGGAGGCACAAGGGGAAAGTTCCTCCCAACCTGGTTCCAGCCAGGGTTGGTCAGCTTAGCTAAGGACCTGAGGATGGCTTTACTTGGGATCTCACAGCTAATCCAGGGATGGTTTCAGGATGCCAGGAGTCAACTCCACCAGAACAGATGATCCAGGGTATCCAGGTAGGGAGAGAAAGTTTTCAATGCTGTCCACCAGATCACAAACCGCTCCCTACTCAGTGCTGCTCTGTAAGTCTGATGTCCTCTGCTGTAAGTCTTCACCAGTCTCCAGGATCCCAGGGAATCGGGATACAACTCACCTAGCTCTGAGATCTCCCAGGGTCAGCAACAGTTTTTTGTCCCAACCTCCACAGAGTCTCTCTCAGGCACAAGCTACTTCATCCTTCCTCTGCATTCCATTCAGAATGTCCATGACCTCCAGCTAAGGCTTTTCCTAGCCTGCTTACATATCTACTTTTAAATTTATGCCTATTACACACCTGGATTGTCATATTTATTGCCATATAATTGGGCAAAATAATTCTTAATAATTACCTTAATATCCTCTTCATTAGAGGTGGTTTCCCTTTTCATATTTGAAAATATTAATTTGGTTTTCTTCTTTCTTTTTTTTGTTAGATTAACCAGTACTTTATCTATTTTATTTGTTTTTCCAAAGTATCAGCTCCTACTCTTATTTATTATTTCAATATTTCTTTTGCTTTCAATTTTATTAAATTCTCCTTTGATTTTTTAAATTTCCAATTTAGTGTTTATTATATAGTGGATTTTTAATTTGTTCTCTTTCTAACTTTTTTAAGTTGTATGCCCAATTCATTGATCTCTTCCCTCTCTTAATTTGTTGATATATGCAGTCAGGGATATAGAGTTTCCCATTAGTACTGCTTTGACTGCATCTGTTAGATTTTAATAAGTTGTTTCCTCATTGTCATTCTCTTCAATGAAATCAGCAAATGTTTATTTTATTTGTTCTTTGACCAACCAGTTTTTGAGAATTAGATTATTTAGTTTCCAATTAGTTTTAAATCTGCCTTTCCACAAGCCCTTATTGATTATGATTTTTATTGCATTATGATCTTAAAAGGTTGCATTTATTGTTTGTGCTTCCCTACATTTGCTTGCAATGTTTTTTATGTCCAAGTACTGTTAATGTTAAAATTAATGATTTGGCTTAATATATGAAAATTATATATTTTTTATTTACAAAAGAGTTGGAAAGAGTGAAATCAGAGAAATACAAAAGGGTACAAAAGACATTAACCTATTTAACTAAATATTGTTCCAGTGTTTATTAAACCTTCAACCAGAATTAAACTCTTTCCAGAAGACAGGAAGGGAAAGCCAGCTATGCACTCACCCAAGATGTCTCCAAGAGGTAGGTCAAGACAATGACTTTGAGCTCAAGGTGACTCCTGAGGCCCACTTTCTTCTTTGAGAAGACCTTCTTGAATCCGCCTTCCTTCTTGAAGCTTTCTTCTTGGAGTCCACTCTGCAGTCTCAGAAATTTGGGGCCTTTTATAGTGGCTTCTTGTCTCCTCCCCTCTTCACAGAGGCCAATCACAGCTTCCAAATAGTCTAACACTGCCACTAAGGGCAGTATTTATGGGAACCAGTTCACACCTTCTGCAGGGGTGAATACTCATTTGAAAGGGCTCACAGTTTCTGAGGGTGTTAACTCTTAAAAGAATTCAAAAGTTTCTGACTGTTTGAGTTAGAAAAAAGGGTGGCACTCCCCAAGTATCTTGCTGGCTTCTCACCTAGCACTAAGTAGGGTGTGAGATCACTAAGTGGTTTGCTAGCTCCTATACCAGGTTCAAGCTTGTACTTAAGCAAAATGTTAGCTCCAAATAGGCAAAGGGAATAAAGGATTCCCTTTCACAAGTGTGAACTCAAAGAGAACAAAGAATTCCCTTTTACAGTACATGGTCAATCTTTGTATATGTGCCATGTGCTACTGAAAAAAAAAAGGTATATTCCTTTTTTTTACTTATTTATTTTCCTCTAGATATATATTATTTCCTCTTATACTATCTTTCATCAAGATGTAATTACCTTCCTTATCTCTTTTAATCAGATCTATTTTTGCTTTAGCTTTTTCTGATATCATAATAGTTACTCCTGCCTTCTTTGTCTCAGCTGCAACCCAGTAAATTCTTCTCCATTCTCTTACCTTTATTAATTTTACATTTTGTAATTTTTTCTAACTCTTGGTTGGTTTTAAAATCTTTCCTTTCCCAGAGATCTGACAACTATACTATTCGGTGCTCACCTAATTTTCTTACAGTTTCCTTCTTTATATTCAAGTCATTCACCTATTTTGAATTTATCTTGGTATAGGGTGTGAGATGTTTATCTAGACCCAATCTCTCCCATATTATTTTCCAACAGTAATTGTTTCTTTGATTCTTTCCCTCTGACCCACTAGTATTCAATAATTAGATTATTTGGTTTCCAATTAATTTTAAAGTGGCCCTTCCATAAGCCTTATTAATTATGATTTTATTGCATTATTATCTGAAAAATTAATTTATTATTTCTGCTTTCCTAAATTTGTTTGTGACATTTTTATGCCTTAGGACAGTCAGTCTTTGTATATGTGCCATGTGCTGCTGAAAAAAAAAAGTATATTCCTTTTTTTACTTATTTATTTTTCTCTAGGTATATATTAACTCTATTTTTTTTTCTAACATTTCATTCACTTCCATGACTTCTTTCTTATTTGTTTTTGGTTTCAATTTATATAGTTCTTAAAGGAGAAGTTTGAGGTCCTCCACTAATATGTTTTTCCTATGTATTTCCTCCTTAATTTCCTTTAGTTCCTCCTTTACAAATCTGAATTCTATGCCATTTGGTACATATATGTAGAGTATTGATATTTCTTCATTATTTATACTGCCTCTCATCAAAATGTAATTACCTGCCTTATCTTTTTAAATCAGTTCTATTTTGCTTAGTCTGAGATCATAATTGTTACTCCTGCATTCTTTGTCTCAGTTGCAGCCCAGTAAATTCTTCTCCACTCTCTTACCTTTACCTTGTTTATATTTACCTGCCTCACATGTGTTTTTAATCCATTCTGCTATGTTTCCTTTTTATTGGTGTTTATCTGATTCATATTCACAGTTATGATTACTGTCTGTGTATTTCCCTCCATTTGACTTCCTCTTTAGGTTCTGCCTTTTCTCTTGTCCCTCTTATCCTCCCCTCCAATGTTTTGCTTTCAGGCAGTGTATCCCCTTTCCTCTCCATAATGTAATTCCCCTTGCCAGCCCCTCCCCTCTTTTTGATTCCCCTCCTACTCTAGTGCCTTTTCAATTACTCTCCACCCTCCCTCCGTTGTATTGCTTCCCTCTCCACCAGTTGGTTTATTAACCTTCTACTTCTCTATAGAGCATGGTACAATTCTCTGCCCCAATGGATCTGATTGTTCTTCCCTCTTTGAATCAATTTCAATGCCCATAAGAATTAGAATTTCTTGTCTCCAACTTCTTTCAGCCTTCCATTATATTATTCTTCTCCGCCCTCCCCCCATGAGCTTCTTTATGAAATATAAATTTACCCCATTTTGTCCCTTTTTTCTTAGTATTATTCTTTTTTACCCGTAGTTTATATATTGATATCTGAATGGCTTCTTCTTTGTGATCTTTAGTATCTTTTCCTTGGTCTGGAAGATCTTGAATGTGGCTATAATATGCCTGAGCTTTATCATTTGGGAATTAAATGTAGGAGGTGATCTGTGGATTCTTTGAATTTCTACTTTTCCCACTTGTTTGAGAATGTTGGGGCAGTTTTCTTAGATAATTTCCTATAGAATGATTTCCAGACTTTTTCTTTTGTCATGATCTTCTGAAAGCTCAATAATTCTTAAATTGTCTCTTGGATATATTTTTCTAGGTCTTCAGTTTTGTAAATGAGGTGTTTTATATTGTCCTCAATTTTTTCATTCTTTTGATTTTGTTTTATAGACTGTTGCTGCCTTGTGACGGCATTTGTTTCTAGCTTTTGGATTCTATTTTTTTTTCTTTTTTTTTAATTCAATTTTTTTATTTTTAAAAAAATTTTCCAAAGTTACATGATTCCTGTTTTTACTTTCCCCTTCACCCCCTCAAACTGGTCCCCTCATAGCTCCCTTTTGCTCTTTTTTAAAAATGTATCATCAATCAAGACTTACTTACATAATATTGATAGTTTCATTGGTGTGGTCCTTTCAGGTCTACATCCCTAATCATGTCCTCATCAACACAAATGTTCAAGCAGTTGTCTTTCTTCTGTGTTTCTTCTCCTGTAGTTCTTCCTCTGAATGTGGGTATCTTTCCTTTCCATAAATCCCTCAGATTTGTCTTGGGTCATTGCATTGCTGCTAGTACAGACATCCATTACATTCGATTTTACCACAGTGTATCAGTCTCCGTGTACAATGTTCTTCTGGTTCTGCTCCTTTCACTCTTCATCAATTCCTGGAGGTCATTCCAGTTCACATGGAATTCCTACAGTTTATTATTCTTTTGAGCACAATAGTATTTGTAGTATACAGAATTGGGGGATATAGTTTTTTCTAGCTTTGACTGAGTTCCAAAAGCAGTTGGGCTTTTAGAATCTTGAGGAGAGAGGCAGTTGACTGGATCTTCCGTGGAGGGAGGTAGTCAATGAGCAAGCTCTTGGATTATCTAGCTTCAATATTGAAATTTAGCCTAGCATTAATATATTTACTTAAGAAATTATTATTTTAGATAGACCCTTTATATCTTCCTTTCCTAATACCACCCTGCCTTCCCTCCCTTACCTTAGTGGCTGTGGAGTTTATAAGGAGAGAAATTAGAGAGGAGTTAAATCTGTGAGGAGTTATCTAACTGGCAGCATTATCTATAATTTAATCAAATCATCATTTATTCCCTTTAGATAGCATTTTGTAAAACTGAGTAAGGCAGGTCCTTTTTCAGATTCATCTTCACTTCCCTTCCCCCACCTGAGGTTCCTGAGATAACTGATAGGGCTTTCCTTTAATCCACCTTCCTAACAACATCCTTCAAATAAATAAACCCTTTGTGTTTCAATAGTCCTATTTAGTGTAATTTGTCTATTAGTTAACAAGAGGGAAGAAGAGGGAAAGAGACAACATACTCTGGGCTTAGAGGGAAGCTGGGCATCCATCTTGAAGGAAGGTGTTACTTCAAAATAGGTCCCTTCCTGTGAAATTAACTAAAGCCTGTCTGTTAATTTCAGTCTAGTCTATTTCCCTCAGCTTGTGTTTGAGTCTAAGTCCCAGTCTGTAAGCCTGCTGTGTTAGTCTGTTTAGTTTAACTTCTTTCTCCTAAGAAGATCTCTGTTTCCCTTCTGTGTTATACTCCTGACTTCAGTCCTATTATACCCTGAATCTCCTTTAATCCCAGCCTACCTGTAGCCTAATTTATCCATTTACCAAGTCTCCAACATCCTCCTTTCAATTCCCTTATCCCAAACACCTTTCCTCAAATTACCCCCATAACATTCTGGCGAGCCAAGTCATACGAAACCTATCTTCTGAAGAATAGAAAAAGAAAATGAATTGCACAAGATTGATTTTTATATTAAGCAGTCTATTGCTGCTTATATGGTCTTTTATGCAGGGAATGTGTGCATTTTGGCTAGTAAAAGTACCAAACATGATACAACAATTAATAGAAATCTACGACTATTATAAATGGTTTGCATTCACTTTAGCTGAATGCATATGCTTCATTCCAACAGCAATAGCAATTGTTCTGGCTCTATGGCATTTTTTGACAATTTTAAAAGCGGTCCTGACTCATCTGGTTAACTATTATAAGGCATCTGATTCAAAACAAGGAAATGATAACAAGGAACTAGTTGAGAACATGAAACTACACTTCCAGGTGTTGAGGCAATTACGTGAAGGGAATGAACTCAATAAACATACCATCTTACAACTTGAAATCGTAGAATCAAAAATTTTTGGGAAAAAGGAAACAGAGAAAGATCAACCAATACAGAATGCAGTGGTTTCTGTCCTACCAATAGTAGACAGGACTATTGTGCAACCTAGAGAGGGGGTGGTGCATGTCAAAACATACAAGGCATTCACTCCTAGTGATATGGAGGTTTTAAAACGCCGTTTTCCCAGATTCTACGAAAAGCCTTACAAAAGTTTAAAAGAATTAAAGAGGGTGTTCACACTTTTTAACCCTAGTTTCGACGATGTTGAATTTCTTTTGGGGGAATTTTACACTCCCTCGGAAAAGGAAAAATTCCTGACCGAAACTAGAACGAACCCCAATTTAGAATCATGGCCATTAGTACGTCAAGATCTAGATTTCACTCAACACGCCAACATGAGGTACTTGTTAAGATGCAGGGCTGATCTTATCGAAGCAATGAGAAATTTTGCAAAAAGGCCAAATGCATGGCAAAAATTTGAGAAACTGAGGCAAGGGGAAGAAGAGCACCCGAGCAGTTTTCTAGACAGAGTTATTGAAGCTGCTGAAACGATATTAGGACTTAGAGATACTCATTCCCAAGATACAATCCATCATATAAGGAGACAATTTGTAAAGGGAACCTCAATCCCGATACAAAATTACTTCAGGCAAAGTTGTCCACAGTGGGAATCATTACCACTGGAGGATATTAGGAATCATGCAGCATATATACATGATTCCAAACAGAAAGAAGTGAGAATGGCTAGGCAATCTGACAATGAGAAAGATGAGATCATAGCAGACTTGAAGAGGCAATTGAAACAGTCCAGACGGGAGAAAGAAATCGAAGAGGTGAAGAATTTTGCTCTTCAAATGAGTAGAAACCAGTTTAGACAACCTGCCAACAACACCCCAAAATCAAAATCAGCACCCTGATGTTACTTGTATACTACATATTCCATCACCAACATATACCACAATTTGTTCAGCCATTCCCCAATTGAAGGGCATACCCTAGCTTTCCAGTTTTTTGCCACCACAAAGAGCTCAGCTATAAATATTTTCATACAAGTCTGTTTATCTATGATCTCTTTGGGGTACAAACTTGTATGGTTGGATTGAAGGGGAGGCATTCTTTTATTGCTCTTTGGGCATAATTTGAAATTGCCATTCAGAATGGTTGGATCATTTCACAACTCCACTAGCAATGCATTAATGTCCCAATTTTGCCACATCCCCTCCAACATTCATTACTCTCCCCTGCTATCATTTTAACCAATCTACTAGGTATGAGGTGATACCTCAGAGTTGTTTTGATTTGCATTTCTCTAATTATTAGATATTTAAAACACTTTTTCATGTGCTTATTGATACTTTTGATTTCTTTATCTGAAAATTGCCTATTCATGTCCCTTGCCCATTTATCAATTGGAGAATGGCTTGATTTTTTATAAAATTGATTTAGTTCCTTATATATTTGACTAATTAGACCTCTGTCAGAATTTTTTGTTATAAAGATTTTTTCCTAGTATGTTGTTTCCCTTTTGATTTTGGATGCATTATTTTTGTTCACACAAAAATTTTAATTTAATATAATAAAATTATTTATTTTACATTTTATAATTTTCTCTAACTCTTGTTTGGTTTTAAAATCTTTCCTTTCCCAGAGATCTGACAAGTATATAATTCTGTGTTCACTTAATTTACTTACAGTTTCCTTCTTTATATTCAAATCTTTCACCCATTCTGAATTTATCATGGTGTAGGGTGTGAGATGTTGATCTAAACCTAATCTCTCCCATATTGTTTTCTAAATTTCCCAACAGTTTTTGTCAAATAGTGGATTCATGTCCCAAAAGTTGGGCTCTTTGAGTTTATCATATACTATTTTGCTGACGTCACTTCCAAATAAACTTTTGTTTTCTAATTCAGTAAAAAAGTTTTTTGGTAGTTTGATAGGCATGACATTAAATATGTAAATTAATTTCCATAGAATGGTCATTTTTATTATGTTAGCTCATCCTACACACTAGCATTCAATGTTTTTCCAATTGTTTAGATCTAGTTTTAATTGTTCAGAAAGTGTTTTGTAGCTATGTTTGTATAATTCCTGTGTTTGTTTTGGTAGATTCCTAAGTATTTTATATTGTCTAGGGTGATTTTAAATGGTGTTTCTCTTTCTACCTCTTGCTGCTGTGATGTGTTGGAAATATATATAGAAATGCTGATGATTTATGTGCATTTATTTTGTATCTTGCAACTTTGCTAAAGTTGTTGATTATTTTTACTAGCTTTTTAGTTGATTCTGTAGGATTTTTAAGTAGACCATCATATCATCTGGAAAGAGTGACGGCTTAGTCTCCTCATTGCCTATTTTAATACCCTCAATTTCTTTTTCTTCTCTAATTGCTACTGCTAGTGTTTCTAGTACAATGTTAAATAATAGAGGTGATAATGGGCATCTTTCTTTTACATCTGATCTTTTTGGAAAGGCTTCTAATTTATCCCCATTGCATATGATGCCTGTTGAGGGTTTAAGATATATATTGTTTATTATTTTTAGGAAAGGACCTCCTATTCCTATACTTTCTAGTGCTTTCAGTAGGAATGGGTGTTGTATTTTGTCAAAGGCTTTTTCAGCATCTATTGAGATAATCATGTGGTTTTTGTTGGTTTGCTTGTTGATATGGTCAATTACATGGATGGTTTTCCTAAAGTTGAACCATCCTTGCATTCCTGGTATAAATCCCACCTGATAATGATGGATAACCCCCTTGATCACTTCCTGGAGTCCTTTTGCTAGTATTCTCTTTAAGATTTTTGCATCTAGGTTCATTAAGGAGATTGGTCTATAGTTTTCTTTCTCTGTTTTTGATCTACCTGGCTTTGGAATCAGTACCATATTTGTCATAAAAAGAATTTGGTAAGACTACTTCTTTGCTTATTATATGATATAATTTGTGTAGTATTGGTGTTAATTTTTCTTTGAATGTTTGATAGAATTCACTTGTGAATCCATCAGGCCCTGGTGTTTTTTTCTTAGGGAGTTCTTTGATGGCCTTTTCAATTTCTTTTTCTGATATTGGATTATTTAAATATCCTTTTTCTTCTGCTGTTAATCTAGGCAATTTGTATTTTTGTAAATATTCATCCATATCATCTAGGTTGCTATATTTATTGCCATATAATTCAGCAAAATAGTTTTAAATGATTGCCTTGATTTCCTCTTCATTAGAGGCAAGGTTTCCCTTTTCATCTTTGATACTGTTAATTTGGTTTTCTTCTTTCCTTTTATTTATTAGATTGACCAGTACTTTGTCTATTTTATCTGTTTTTTCAAAATACCAGCTTCTAGTCTTATTTATTACTTAAATAGTTCTTTTACTTTCAATTTTATTAAGTTCTCCCTTGATTTTTAGTATTTCTAATTTAGTTTTCATCTGAGGATTTTTAATTTGTTCATTTTCTAGTTTTTTAAGTTGCATGCCCAATTCATTAACATCTGCCCTCCCTAATTTGTTAATATATGCACTCAGTGATATAAATTTTCCCCTTAGAACTGCTTTGGCTGCATCCCATAGGTTGGGGTAAGATGTCTCTTCATTGTCATTGTCTTCAATGAAATTATTAATTGTTTCTATAATTTGTTCTTTCACTAAATTATTTTGGAGAATCATATTATTTAATTTCCAATTCATTTTTGGTTTGCCTCTCCATGTATTCTTACTAATAACCATTTTCATTGCATTATGATCTGAGAAGGTTATATTTATCATTTCTGCTTTTTTGCATTTGTTTGCCATGTTTCTATGCCCTATACATGGTCTATCTTTGTAAATGTTCCATGTGCTGCTGAAAAGGTGTATTCCTTTTTATTCCTATTTATTTTTCTCCATATATCTATTAACTCTAATTTTTCTAGGATTTTATTCATTTCTCTTATCTCTTTATTATTTATTTTTTGGTTTGATTTATCTAGATGTAATAGTGGAAGGTTGAAGTCCCCCACTAGTATGGTTTTGCTATCAATTTTATCCTTGAGCTCCAGTAGCTTCTCCTTTAGAAGTTTGGAAGCTATACCATTTAGTGCATAGATATTGAGTACTGATATTTCTTCATTTTTTATACTGCCTTTTATTAGGATGTAGTTACCTTCCCTATCTTTTTTAACCTTATCTATTTTTACTTTGGATCTCTCAGAGATCATGATAAAGACCCCTGCCTTCTTTTTCTCATTTGAAGCCCAAAAGATTTTGCTCTGTCCTCTCATTTTCACTCTATGTATGTCTGTCTGTCTCATGAGTATTTCTTGTAGACAACATATGGTTGGATTTTGGTTTCTAATCCACTGTGCTATTTGCTTCCATTTTATGGGCCAGTTGATCCCATTCACATTCAGAGTTATAATTATCAACTGTGCATTCCCAGGCATTTTGATTCTCCCTCCTAGTCCTGTCCTTTCTTCTTTCACTGTTTCCTTATCTACCAGTGTTTTGTTTTTAATCATTTCCTATAATCAACTCCCTTGTTGTATTTCCCTTTCTCCTCCTCCCTTCTTATTCCCCTCTTATTGTTCTTTAAAACTATTCTGAGCTCCCCCCAAGCCCTCTCTTCCCTAGTATTGCTTCCCTCCCCACCAGTCTGTTTGTTACCCTTCTACTTCTCTATAGGGTGTGAATCAATTCTCTGTTCCAATGGATCTGATTGTTCTTCACTCTTTATGTTGATTTCAATGAACTTAAGTGTTGAATATATCCTCTCTCTGATATCTTTACCCTTACAGTGTATTGTTATTTTTCCCTGTTGGTCCCACA
>NW_025368563.1:0-1910 GCF_016433145.1 Gracilinanus agilis | reverse complement strand
GATTCAGGAGAACTTTGTACACAGAGACTGATAAACTGTGGTAAAATTGAATGTAATAGACTTCTCTACTAGCAGCAATTCAATGATCCAGGAATCTTTGAGGGACTTATGAGAAAGAAAACTAGCCACATTCAGAGGAAGAACTATGGAAGTTGAAACACAGAAGAAAAACAACTGCTTGAATACATGAGTTGATGCAGATATGATTTGGAATGTAAACTCTAAACGACCACCCCAGTGCAACTATTAATAATATGGAAATAGGTCTTGATGAATGACACATGTAAAACCCAGTGGAAATACACATTGACTCTGGGGGGGTTGATGGAGGGGAGGAAGAGAAAGAACATGAATCATGTAACCCCAGAATAATGTACTTAAACAAACAAACAAATAAATAAATAAATGGGAAAAAAATATGATCATGTAATCTCCGCACCCAATCAATAAACTCTAGAGTTATCTTGTTTCCTGCAGAAACATATTAAATGTTCTGATTTTCATTCAAAATGCTTCATAACCTTGCCTATCTCTCCAGACTTCTTATAATCCCAGCATTTACTCTGATGCAGTAACACTGGCCTACTGCCTGTCCCACAAAGAAAAAACTCCATCCCTCAGTTCTGAGCATTTTCCCTTTCAGTCCTCCATTCCTAGAATATTCTTCCACCTTAACACTATATACTGACCTTACTGGCTTCCTTTAAGTCCCAGCTGAAACCCTGACTTTTACAGGATGTCTTCCTCAACCTCTCTTAATTCCACTGCCCTCCCACTTTTAATTATTTCTTATTTGTTCTGTATATTGTTCTCTTTGTATATATTTGTTTACATGCTATCCCTATATCATATTGTAAACTCTTTGGAGTCAAGGACTGTCTTGCCTCTTTATTTATCCTAATGCATAGTATAGAGCAAAGAATATAGGAGGTGCTAACTAAATTGATTGATTTTATTGAATTGAATAAAATTGAAATTTTATTTAATTGATATTTATTTAATTGATTTTAATTTAAATTTAATGTATGTAATTATTTAATTATGATGCTTGTCAGTGGGGGGTGAGGGGAAATACAAAGTTTGCATTAAACATTACTTATGATTTATGGAGATTACAAACTAAGGGATATTGATAATATTACAAAAACAATTCTTATACACAATAGTTAAGGGATAAAATATATTAATTATGATTATCATAATAGTACAATCTAAATAAAACTCAGATAAGGTGAGGTCATATTTGATCTTCAAAACTGGAAAATGTATTTCCATATGCTGGTATAAGGGAAACCTAAGAGTACATAATATATAACTTGGAATTTTTAAAGGTAGGTAGAAACTTGACTTGTCTCTAGCAATTTCTGGGTTCATAAACTTCCCCCCATCCATCTAGTTTGCTAATTTGAAAGGGAATGAAGAATTTGGAATTACCTAGGATTCATTCAAATGATTCTTGCTTTCATTTGACCAGTTTCTGGAGCCCTTTCTCCTTTCTTTTTTAGGACAGTAGAAGTGTATTGCTCATCCTGATTATAAGTAAACCAATAATTCCTTTAAAAATGTATCCAAGAGAGTTATGTTTATGAATATGAATATAATACCAAAAGGATTTAAAACTTAAGTGAAGAAAAGGCATAGGTTATAAAAAAAAACATTAAGTAAGAGAGTCTTGTTTTATTAGTATTGTAACATAAATCCTTGAAAGGATTTTAATGGAAAAATATGATGTAACTATCCATTTCTGTTATTGAAATTTATACATACAGAAGCAGAAAAATCCATCATCTTTTGCTTACTAAATTTTTTTGACCACAAATCAAATTGGTTGGCTTTTGGGACTGAATAGAAATCCATATTGATCATTGCCCAAGGATACAATTATCCTATAGTTATTTCCTACTGAATGC
>NW_025368562.1:0-1046 GCF_016433145.1 Gracilinanus agilis | reverse complement strand
TCTCCAAATATATATTGGGCATCCTGAATTGGAAGTCCCATGGGCATCTTATATTCAACATATTCAAATCTCAACTTACTGTCCTTTTCCCATAACTCCTATGCTGTTTCCTAATTCTCTCTTATCATTGAGAATATCACTCTCCTCCTACCCTGGCTTGCAACCTATGTGCCATTTTCAATTCCTTAGTTTTCCACTTTGCGTTCCTCTCCCACCTCCATATTCAATCTTTTCCCAGTTCCTAGTGACGCTACCTTTCCAACATCTCTCATATATGTCCCAATCTCTCCACTGCAAGATACCACAATGGATAGAGTTTTGGGCCTGGAGTTAAGAAGTCCTAAATCTGGCCACAGACACTTATTAGCTGTGCGTTGTTATCAGGCAAACCATTTAACTTCTGTTTGCCTCAGTTTCATCAATTGTAAAATGGGGACAATAATAGCACTTACTGCAGAGGGTCCTTGTGAGGATAAAATACGATATTTACAAAGAACTTAGTACAAGGCATAGAATAGGCACTCTATGAATGTTTATTTCTTTCTCTTCCTCTCCCCTTTCTCTAACACCTCATGTCTGGATTATTGCAATATTCTTCTGTTTACTATTCCTACCTCAAGTTTCTCCCCACTCCATTACATTCTCCACTTAGCTATCAAAGTGATCTTAAAGCACAGGCCTGACAATGCCACCCTTCCCCCTAATGAATCAACTTCAGTGGCTCCCTATTACCCTTGGGATCAAATATAAGATACAGTATTTAGTTTTAAAGTCCTTCAAGACATATTACCTATATCGTTTTCCAGTTTTATTTGACACTGCTTCCATAAACATATTCTGTGTATTCCCCTTGCTCTCCTCAAACAAGATAATCCAGCTGAGGTTTTACTTGTTGTCCCTAAACATGGAATGCTGTATCTCCTCAATACCACTTCCTGACTTAAATCTCAGTCAAAATACAACCTTCTTTCAGGATCCTTTCCTGATCCTCTCATTATTATTGCTTTACCTTTTGTTTCCCCTAGTAGATTCTCAGTTCCTTGAGG
>NW_025368561.1:0-3430 GCF_016433145.1 Gracilinanus agilis | reverse complement strand
GGCAGGAACTATATTGTAGAGGGCTTTACGTGACAGGCTAAGTATTTTATATATTATTTTGGAGGCAATAGGGAGCTGAGAAAATCTGAAAGTCTGTGATACTAAGTGATGGAATTTTGGGTAATTAGCTCTCAAAATGGCAAACCGCTCCATTATCTTTGTCAAGAAAACCTCATATGGGGTCATGAAGAGTCAGATAACAAAAAATGATTGAAGAACAACAAATTTTAGGCCTCTGGTTTCTTTTCCTCCTTCATCTGTGACTTGATGTTTTGATCATTTTCCCATTCATTTATGTATTATCTTGTATGTATCTTAGAAAATAGAAGAAGCAGATGGGGAAACCTAAACTGGTCTTTTGGACTATTTATTTGCAACTCAAATTAAAAAACAAAAAAAGGCTTGTTGGGGAAAGGGAAGTTGAAATCATGGTTTGAATGAATGTGAGGGGCTATGGAGATTAATTATCCATGTCTCCATTGGCATGAAATATTTGAAAATTAACAATTTCAATGGCAGACTTTTAAATCATCTACATATAGAAAAGTAGAGGGTAGCTAGATGACTTAGTGGATAGAGTTCTGGGCCTGAAGTCAAGAAGACTTATCTTCCTGAGATCAAGTCTTGCCTCATATATTTACTAGCTATGTGACCCTGAGCAAGTTGCTTAACTTTGTTTGCCTCAGTTTCCTCATTTGTAAAATGAGCTGAAGAAGAAAATGGCAAATAACTCCAGTATCTTTGCCATGAAAATCCCAAATGGGGACACTAATACATTACTGGAGGAGTTGTGAACTGATTCAACCATTCTGGAGGACAATTTTGAATTATACCCAAAAGGCTATAAAACAATGCATATCCTTTGATCCTGGAACACCACTACTAGGTTTGTGTACTAAAAAAATCATAAAAAGGGGAAAAGACCTGCTTGTACAAAAATATTTATAGCAGCTCTTTTTGTGGTGGCAAAGAATTGGAAACCGAGGGGATGTCTATCAATTGGGGAATGGCTAGACAAATTGTGGTATGTGATGGTGATGGAATACTATTGTGCTGTAAGGAATGACAAACAGGATGATTTCAGAAAGAACTGGAAAGACCTGCATGAACTGATGCAAAATGAAATAAGCAGAACTGGGAGAACATCGCACCCAGTAGCAGCAACATTGTGGAATGATCAATTGTGAAAGTCTTATTACTCTCAGTAATACCTGATGGAAACCACCACTATAATGTTTTGATGACTGGTCATTCAGCCTGTATTTGATGACTACAATGAGGGGACATTCACTCCTTCCCCAGGCCACCCATTCCATTTTGGGGCTACTCTCTTTTTAGGGATTATTTTTTTCCTTGCATAAAGCCAACATTTGCTTCTTTGCCACTTCTATACACTGCTCCTGGTTCTTGCCTCTGGAGCCAGATGGATGAATTAAATCTCTCTTCCACGCCCTGCCATCCTGGTTGGTGACTTTTGATTTAGTGATCTGAACCGGGTTTCCCTGGGACTACACATGATATTGTGAAGTTAGGATGGTCATGGAAGATTGGGCCAGGTGGGTGTTCAGGACAGATTCACTGACCTTTGCTAGGTCAATCCATCAATAGCCGTGAGAGGCATTATAGGGAAGACAAGGAAGTCTGAGACTTGATCTTTGTTTTTAAAGATTTTATTATAGTCTATGGGAAAAGACAAGGCTAACCCTAGGAGAACGAGAGACAGAGGGGATCCAATGGGTCATGTTCAACTATTTATCTAGTAGAGACTGTCAAAAACCAGACTCTAACTCCCTTTGTGCCTCTTTTTCTCCTGTCTCTATGCTCAGAATTCACTTCTTCTTCACCTCTGCCTCTCAGCATTCCTAGTTTCCTTCAAGGTTCAGCTCAGGCACCATTTTCTATTTGAAGCCTTTCATGATCTCCTTTTACCCAGGTACCTCATATTTATTTTTTATATATGATCTTTGATGGCAGGAGCTAGCACACAGTAGGTACTTAATAAATGTTATTAATAATTAACAATAAAACATATAAATATAATATGAATAAATAATATAAATTGTTATTGATTGGCACACAGAAGGTACTTAGTGAATCCTTACTGATTGATTGAAAACTAATTGAAAACTAATTCTACATGTGTTTTTTTTTTAAACCCTTACCTTCTGTATCAGAATCAATACTGTGTATTGGTTCCAAGTCAGAAGAGGGGTAAGGTGTAGGCAACTGGGGTTAAATGATCACCCAGTTAGGAATTGTCTGAGGTCAAATTTGAACCCAGGACCTCCTGTCTCTAGGGCTGTTTCTCAATCCACTGAATCAGTTGCCCAGAGGAGGAGCTCTTAAAGGAAACAAAATCAATCAGTTTGTGTCTCTTCTGCCCTTTCAGTTTCCTCATTGGTGAAACAAGGACCCTGAATGTCAGGAGCTCAGACTTATTCTAACTCCCCCATCTCCTTACCTTACCTCTTCCTGTCTAGGGCTGTGTCCTCTTTTCTCCACTGCCCACTCCACCTCCACCCCCAACCATATTTTCACTACTATAGAGTAAAAGTGTGGGAGATGTTCCTCTCTGACTCTGTTAGGGTTTTCGGAGATCTGGAGAGGATGATGAGGACCATTCTCGCTTAGAGAGATTTCTCCTTCCCCTTATTCAAACTGTATGCATTCCCTAATGCTGTTGCCTCCTATGTCCACTCCAATTTTTGCCAGGAGCCAGAATTCCCAAGGCGAGGCTCTGGATGACTTCTCTTCTCTTTACATTTTAATACCGCCCCATCTTCATTGGTCCCCCCACCCCCACCCCCTTGGAACATCTGGGAGTTCCTACTTTCCCCCATTCCCTATTTTTCTCTCTTCCACTTCTTTGAAAATCTGTAATATTAGCTGAATTCAAAGTACCTTCGCAGGATCTAGTCACCACAGACCCACTGAGGTTCATCTTGGCGGTGGGGCCACGATGAGTTCCAAAGTCCACATCGGAATCCTAATTCCGAAATGATTCTCATCTCATCAACATCCTTCCTCTTTGGGGGAACATAATGCTTCAATTGTCCAGTTCCCACCCCTCCCCAGCCTCCGCGCCCCATTTCGGAGGAAGCAGCAGTGTCTGAAATATCCTGCAGGCAGGATTCAGCCCTGCTGACTCCTGTAATTTTAAACAATTTGCCAAAAGCCTCCTTTGCCTGTATTTCTCCTGCCCCTTTCCTTTGGACGGTCTGAGCCTGTTTCTTTCTCTGTCCACTTGTCTGTTTCATTCTCCGGCTCTGAGGGTCTGATTCTGACTCTCCGCTTCTGTCCCTCTGTCTGTCTCCGCTCCCTTCTCTCCTGCGAATAAGCCTTTCAGCTTCTCATTTGCACAAGGCACCCCACCCTCCACCGCAAGCCCCTTCCCCAGCCCCTCCGCAAATTAATGTAGAGCTGTTGATGC
>NW_025368560.1:0-3380 GCF_016433145.1 Gracilinanus agilis | reverse complement strand
AATTTCTGAAGTGAGCAGAACAAGAACAGTTTATTCATTGATAACATTATGAAAACAAAACAACTTTGAAAGACTTCAGAACTTTAATTAATGCATTGATAAACCCATAAGTCCAATAGAATAAAGGTGAAACATAGCATTCACCAGTTGTAGAGTGGTGATGTAGTTAAAAATATAGACACAGGGGGCAGCTGGGTAGCTCAGTGGATTGAGAGCCAGGCCTAGAGACAGGAGGTCCTAGGTTCAAATCCAGCCTCAGACACTTCCCAGCTGTGTGACCCTGGGCAAGTCACTTGACCCCCATTGCCTACCCTTACCAATCTTCCACCTATAAGTCAATACACAGAAGTTAAGGGTTTAAAATTAAAAAAAAATGTAGACACATATTTTTGGACAGTTATATAATTGGGAATTTGTTTTACAGGACTATTTGGGTACATATTGAGGGATTTAATTAAAGAATTAATAAATAACACTTAATAAATAAAATAAAAAAGAATTGTGTTAGTAGTATATGGTATCTAATTTAAAAATATTTGTTTCTTGACAAACTTTTTTTAAAAGAAAAAAGAATTTAAAGAGAAATTACTAAAAACAAGTAGAATCAAAGAAAGGATACCTTTTGAGAAAAAGAAATATTTTCAGTGAATCCTCTGCTTCACATGTACTCTAAGGAAGTCAACGAAAATTATATATGGCAAAAAATTTTTTTTCATATCCTTTGATCACTTATTTGTGGCAATGGCTTTAAATGTTAGCTTTATATCTTGCATATCAGACACATATCTAATCATAAGTATTTGATATAAAGTTTTTTAAAACGACTGTTTTATCCTTATATTTTGTGTTAATGCTTTTCAGTTTCATTTAATCAAAATTATCAGTCATCCCTTTTTATATAATTACTTCTATTCTTTCTTAGGCTAGGAATTAATTTCTTACCCATAATTATGAAAGGTATGTGATCTGCTTCCATTCTAATTTTTAATGATATCCTCTTTAGTATTCATATTTCTTATTTTAAATTGCTACATGTTATAATGTGTTGGTCTAAATTCAACTTCTGTCGGCCTGCTTTCCATTTTTTCTGATGCTATTATGAATACTTATTTTAGGTTAAGCTCACCAAATTACTAGTCAAAAGGGTACAATCTACAAGTAATTAGGAGGGCTATTTTGTAATTATGAGATTGATTTTCCTTGATGTTTTTCAAAATTTGATTTTATATCTGATTTACTTCAAAAAGGCAATAGAGGGAAATTTACATAAATTAAACACTTAAAGTAGATCTATAATGTTTGGAATTATAAGTATTGAAGATTCTAATTTGTAAAGTTTAATTTAAAGATTATGGAATAAATGTTTCTTTAAATGCTAAGTAGATATTTTCTATTCCTTATATTGCTAAGAAAACTGGTACATGACATCACGTTCATCATATTGTTGTAATACATTGTTTTGTATCAAGAGTTTCATGAATACAAGTTTTAGTTAAGGTAGAATACTTGAATTATTTTGTTAGATTGTATCATTAGGGTATTTTGGAAGAATATTTGTGACTGGTGGAATGTGAAGTAAGAGTCAAAAACTAGGATTCTGTTTGGTTTTCTGGAAGATTTTTATGTTCATTGACAACCGTGTGTGCAAGTTTGTTCTCTGTATTTAGGAGAGAGTTACCAATTCAACTATTCTTTAAATTTTGAGAGACATCAATTTCATTAAGACAACATTTCTAAATATTCTGTTTTGTATTAGGCAATTAATTCTTAAAAGGACATATATTAGGATGACTTGGAAAAAAATTACATTCCCAATTGATATCCTTTGTGTATTGGAAGTCATTGTAGAGTCTAAAGATTGTGAATGGCTGTGACAACTGAGTAACATTTTCATGTATAGACCAGGCAAGGTAGTTCAATGGCACTTAAAAGTTATTGATTTGAATAGAATGTTCCCATTTCTTCATCTGTTGATGCTTTTCATCATTGGTGAATTAACAGAAAAAATGTAGTTACAAAAACTTTAATTTCTTTTCATTTGGGTTTATGAAGTTCAACTAAAGGGAAAGAGTTTATTCTTTTAGTCAGCCACATAAACATACACACTTTTAAAATCAAATTTTCAGTACTTTTTAAAGTAAAATTTATGTACATTGTTATTTGGATATTTAGTTTTAATGAATTAAGTATTTTCATTAATCTATATAAGAATACATCCAGTAGTTTTGCCTACTAAGAAGAGGATAAATATTTTTTCCCAATGTAAGAAATAGTAATGTTCTTAGGTTTTTTCACGTCCTTGACGTAACTTTATAATTTATTTAATAGAGCCAAGAATAGATTTGTTTAGTATATAAAATCATGTTATAATTTTAATTAAGTAGTTACTAACATTTGTTAACTTAATAAAGTTCATTTTAAATTATGATGCGACACTATAAGTAACTGCCAGTAAAAAAAAAATCACAATTCAAATAAATGTTAATTTTCTACTTAGTTTTGGAAAATAATTGTCAATAAGGAAACACCAGAATGACAGGGACTTAACAGTCCATCCATTTTATTCTCAGACTTAGGATTGCATTATTCTAGAAATGTAATGATAAAATCTTTAAAATTAAAAACAATTTTTATAATGCTTTCATTTTCCAGTATCCTATTTTCAAAGCCCATTTTTTTGATTCATATAGACTTTTTCAAAGTTGTTTCTTTTCTTCTAATTTTCTTAGACATGTATTTATCATTTTTTTTAGAGGCTCTATTACTTTGTTTTTTAAATTAAATTTTATTTTTTTCATTAAAATAATTTTTTTCTCACTTCTCACCATGGTAGAATAAACCCCAAGCCCTTGAAACAAAAATGCATTATTAAACAAAACAAATTCCTATAATCATTGTTTCTGAAAATATTTGTCTTCTTTTATACTTTTTGTGTGCTGTCACCTTTCTATAAGAAGTGTGGTAGCATATTCATCACTGGTCTTTCTTAATTGTGGTTGACCATTACACCAGTCACAGGTCTTTTGAAGTGGTTTTCTGTCGTTTTTATTGTATGAATTATTCTTCTGGTGCTGATTATTTCATTCTGTATCAGTTTATGCAAGTCTTCCTGAGTATCTCTGAAATCATCTCTTTTGTAATTTCTTACAGCACTTCTATTAAGAGACATTATCCTTCATGGATTTAAATTGTCTATTATTCTCCTTTTTTCTCATTTGAGAGCTCAGATTTCCATTTTCCTAACTTTTGCTCCACTATCTTCATTTAGAAATTTTATTTATATTTTGAAACAGTCTGAATTTTCTTGCTATTGTTCCATGATCTCTGGGAAATCACTAAATTAATTTTCTTCTTTTTTTTTGCCGAGAGTTTTTTTTTTT
>NW_025368559.1:0-2137 GCF_016433145.1 Gracilinanus agilis | reverse complement strand
ATTCAATGGAATTCATTAAGTCGCTGTTGGATTCTAAGCACTGTACTAGGTGCTGGCCACACAAGACCAAAATGGAAGAATCCCAGTTCTAGAGAGAGGCTATAAGGTATAAAAGCACAAAGACATGTGAGACGGCACTCAGGGAAAGGAGACCAGGATAGCTGTCCCATGTGAGGTGCTGCAAGAGCCAAGCCTTGAAGAAGGCTAGAGACTGTAAAAGGCAGCAGTGAAGAGGGGCCTCTGCTCCAGCCATGGGCAATGGGCCTGCAGAGTCAGAGAGGCAGGAGGTGGAGCATCAAGTTCTGGGGAATGCAAGTAAGCCAGCTGGACTGGGACAGAGAGTGTGTGATGAGGAGTGAGGCAGAACAGGCTTGGAAAGGAAGGAGGGAACCAGACTGCAGCCTGTCAGGGCTAAGGAAGTTTGATTTTATCTCCCAGGTGACAGGAAGCAGCTGAACCTTTTGGAGCAGAGGAGTATCAGGGTGGACCAGTGGCTTGAAAGATTAATTTAGCAGCTATTCTGGGGATGGTCTGGAGAGGAGGTTATGCAGGGAGTCCACTGAAGAGCCTCCTGCCAAAGTGTAAGGGAGGGGAAGGGATGAGATTGTAATACAAATGACTAAGATACATAATTAATATAGAGAGGTGGCAGCATGCCCGAACAGCAAGGGTGAATGACCAACTCATGTCTCGATAGCAATCTGAGATTCACAAAGCATTTTCTGGTGAGGAAAGAGAGTACCTTATGATCATAGAATTACAGAACTGAGTCTAGAAGGGACCTCAGAGGCCATCTAGTCCAGTGCTTTCATTTTACAAGTGGGGAAACTGAGGCTCAGAGATTAGTAGATTTGAGTCAGGAAAGGACTAAAGAATCCACCTAGTGCAACCCCTTCATTTTACAGTAGAAATTGTGGCTCAGGAAGGTTAAAACAACATGTCCAGGGGGGGCAGCTGGGTAGCTCAGTGGATTGAGAGTCAGGCCTAGAGACAGGAGGTCCTAGGTTCAAATCTGGCCTCAGACACTTCCCAGCTGTGTGACCCTGGGCAAGTCACTTGACCCCCATTGCCTAGCTCTTACCACTCTTCCACCTGGGAGCCAATACACAAAAATTAAAGGTTTAAAAATGTGTAAAAAAAACCCAACATGTCCGACTTCACTTAGGTATTGCCATGCCTGTTTTTACAGATGAGGAAACTAAAGCTCATAGAGCTTAAGTGACCTATAGGACCACAGATAGCTGGAAGGCACTTTAGGGACCATCTAGTCCAGTGGTTCCCAGACTTTTTTGGCCTACCACCTCCTTTCCAGAAAGAATATGACTTGGCGCCCCCTGGAAATTATGTAACTATTTATTGAACTCAGAATAGAATTTAATATAAAAAAGTGTGGCCATCACCGCTTCCCTGGATCACTGCAGCACCCACCAGGGGGTGGTAGCGCCCACTGTGGGAATCACTGATCTAGTCCAATCCCACTCAATTTGCAGATAAGCAAACCAAGGTCCAGGGAGGCAAAGTCACTGTCCAAGGTCACATAGATATATATTATTACCCCTACTAACAATGGGGAAACTGAGGTCTAGGAATTTAAATGACTCATCAAAGGTAACACAGCCAGTAAATTATCAAAGGCAATACTTGAACCTAGCTCTTATGATTGTGAATTTGGCATTCGTACTCCCCCCACCCCCAGTTCATTCCCTTATGGGCTACATGACTTTAGGCAATTTGCTAAACCTCCATTTTTTATCGACTTTTCAGTCCTGTCAATCTGAAGCTAATGGCCCTGGGGAAATCCAGAGCAAGGCGGTGGGATCGCCCCTTGTCCCTAAGAGCCCCCGACTAATTCTCTCCCCCCCCACCCTCTGTCACTCCTCTCATTTCCTGCCCTATACACATATGGAGGGAGCAAATAGCAGCCACTCACCAGCAAAGAAACTCAAGCTAAAGCTTAGCTCCAGGAGGAGATGTCTGTGCCAGTCCAGAGCTGACTAAGAATCCATTTCACAAAACTTAAGCAAGTGGATCTAATCTAAAGACCTCTTAAGAGGAGAAACTCCACTTCCTGTCTGTAAAGCTCAGACTATGAGGAAGTTTTTCCAAACACAGATCCCAAATCTCCTTCTTTGCACTT
>NW_025368558.1:0-2730 GCF_016433145.1 Gracilinanus agilis | reverse complement strand
CACTCTCTCAGGGTCTTGTCACCATGACACCCCTCTTCTGGGATCCCTCCTGGGATGGCTAGAGAACATTTTCTTCCTATTCTTTTATTTTTTTTCAACCCTTATTTTCTGTCTTAGCAACCACACTAAGACAAAAGGGTAAGGGCTAGGCAATGGGGGTTAAGTGACTTGCCCAGGGTCACACAACTAGGAAGTGCCTGAGGCCAAATTTGAACTCAGGACTTCCTCTGGGCCTGACCTCTCTAACCACTAAACCACCTCGCTGCCCCCTATTACATTTTTAATGTGAGCATTTACACCCAGAAATCAGCACATGCTATAAATCAGAGCTTGATTTATTGTCGTGTTGATTGTCTAGACTGAAGGAAGTGATGGAGAAAATGTTAATCATGCAGATTAAACTTAAAAGTATTTCATGTGTACTTTTTTTTTTTTTGAGAGCTGGTTGTTAAAAATGTAGCCGTGTCCCCCAGGAGCTCACTTGCCCTGTTCTTCCAGGAGTGGTGAGTGCTGAACTCTTGGAGTTCGGGGGTGCAGAGTCAGAGCACCCCTCGCCCCCAGGACTGTGCCTGCAGGGGGGCGATCCTCTGTGCTCCAGGTGCAGTGCTTCTTAGTTTCAGCTCTGGGGTTCAAGATCTTCCCCGAATGTTAGTATTCATCACTTTTAATGTTGTAAGGACAACAATGATTGTGAGCATTTATGCAGCCTGTTAACGTTTTCCAAGTTTTACTTGTATGATCTTTTGGATCTTCTACAATCCATATAGCTGGACACAAGGGGAAAATGAGACACTCGTGTCTCCATCCGTCCCCACTTCCCAGGGCCCCAGTTATTCTTCTGAATTAGAGAGAGAGAGAGAGAGAGAGAGAGAGAGAGAGAGAGAGAGAGTGTGTGTGTGTGTGTGTGTGTGTGTGCTTACAGAAAGCATCATAGAGTGAAAGCTAGGAAGGACTTTCAGATCTACTTTCTTCATTTTACAGATGGGGAAACTGAGACCTCCAGAGGTTAATTCCAAAGGGTCACCCATCTAGCAAGGGTCTGAGGCAGCATTTGAACTCATTCTTCCAGACTTTAGGTCCAATGCTCTATCCATCATTCCACCTGATTGCCTGAAAATCCATTTGGAGATTGCAGGAATTGAACTTGGGATCCCATATATGCAGTGCATGAACTCTGTATTCCAATATAATAATAATAATAATAATAATAGAGCCAGCATTTATGCAATGAGATAAGTTTTGCAAAGCGTTTTACATATACTATCTCAAATAACCCTGGGAGGGAGGTGCTATTTTTTGAAACATTTATTAATAATCATTTTTAACATGGTTACATGATTCATGCTCCTACTTTCCCCTTCACCCCCTGCTCTCTCCCAACCCATGGCCGACGCACATTTCCACTGGTTTTAACATGTGTCATTGATCAAGACCAATTTCCAAATTGTTGATAGTTGCATTTGTGTGGTTGTTTCTAGTCCACATCCCCAATCATGTCTGCCTCAACCCATGCGTTCAAGCAGTTGTTTTTCTTATATGTTTCCTCTCCTGCAGTCGGGAGGTGCTATTTTTATACCCATTTTGTAGATGGAGAAACAGAGGCAAACAAAGGTTTAAGTGACTTGTCCAGTGTCACATCCGTATAATTGTCTGAGGTGGGATTTGATCTCAGGCTATCCTGACCCCATTTCCACTTTTCTATCCCCTTTGCTAGATAATCACCACACACTCCCATTTAGACTCACCAAGGAGTTTTTGATTTCCTGACCAGATGTGTTCCTTTCAGTTTTCCCAAGAGATAATGGCCCTGAGCTGCACCCCAGCAGGGGGATGGACTGTCAGGCACTGGGGCCAGCCAATGCGTCAGCAGCCTGGTGGTGGAGCCCATTCCCTTGGCTGTCAGAGCCACCCTTTGTTGGGATGCTCTCTGGGGCAGGTGGGGCCACCCCTGAGATCTTGATTCATCAGGGTTATGACCATATACGATCAGACAGCCGAGAGACGGTCTATGAACCGGCTGTCACTAGCCTCATCTGTACCAAACCCCGAGGGGAGACTGGGAAGGCCATAGTTGCCTTGGATCCTCCCCTAACCTCTTCAGTTCAAGCCCTGGTTGACTTGGTTTAGTTTTTTTTGTTTTGTTTTGTTTTGCTTTGCTTTTTGAATCTTTACTTTCTATCCTACTAACAAATCTAAGACAGAAGAGCAGCAAGGGCTAGCCAAACAGGGTTAAGTGACTTGCCCAAGGTCACATAGCTAGGAAATGCTTACCTCTTTTAGTTTAATAAAATAAATTATTTCTCTTAAAATTTTTTTGTTTTTAAATTTTAAATTTAAATTTTAAAGTTTTAAAAATTCAATTAATTAAATAAATTAATAAAATTTGTAATTTTGGTTTGGAAAATACTTCTCCTAAATGCCTTGTATGTGTGTGGGGGGTAGATGGGGTGGGAATATGTGATGGTGAGTGGATGACTCATCTAGTATCACAGTGAGTGACAGAGCTGAAACTTAAACTCAAATCTTATATTTCCAATTCCATGGTTTGTCCTAAGAAACTATACTTTCCCCTGGGCTAGACTGCTCCCTTTCCTCCCACCCTCCATGTTATCCCTCTGTCATCCAGTTGGACTGGTTCAAATCCTGGTCTACCCAGTTTATTCCAGCTGGCATTGAGGATTTCCTCTCCTCTCCTCTCCTCTCCTCCCCTCCCTCCCCTCCCTTCCCCTC
>NW_025368557.1:0-4793 GCF_016433145.1 Gracilinanus agilis | reverse complement strand
GGGAATCATTAGTCCTCCCCTTCTCCTCCTCCTTAACATTATTTAGTTTTGTGAAGTTTGCAGAGTACTATCATGTCGTCATAAACTAGAAAATAGAGGATACAATGAAATCCAAGACCCAGGCTCTTTTCTCTCCTACTACAATCCCCCCACCCCCCAAACCATGCATCCTTTATTATTATAATCAAAGCATTCCCAAATGTAGTTTCTCTTACATATAACCTTCTGACATAGAATAGCTTTCCATTTCTAATTCAATTCATTTGAACAGATATTTATTAAACATACTTTGAGCCAAAGTGATATGCTTACTAGATGCGGAGGATAAAAAGATAAAAATGAAAAACAATTCCTGTTCTCAAGGAACATAAATCTTAAGTTAGTGGATCTTCTAAGCTATGATAAAATACTTCTGAGCAGTTTCTCTTTTCTTTCTGCTTTTCCCTCTTTCTTATTTACTTTCCTAGATCTACTACATCCTCAACCATCCTATTAATTTACCTTTTCTAACAGTTAGATATTAGGGAGAGGTTATGAAGGTTTAATACTGAGGAAACAAATTATAGAGAAGCAAAATCATTGTTTAGATCTATAAATTCTAGTCTTCATATATTTTAGAGTCATTCTTAGTTTGAAAACTGAACATAAACATTTCTTTTTAGGTCAAGGCGGCCAACTAATACTTGTCCTAAGTAGATTTGAGTGGAGTAGTCTTTCAATTTGTTGGCACTGTATAATGTAAACAGTATTATTTTATCCAAATCCTTAGGACTTCTATCTCAAATCAACTCACTAAAGCATTTACTAAGTACCTACCATCTGAATAAAAGCTCTGGGGATATTTTTAAAAAGCAAACAGTCCCCTGCCCTCAAGGAGTTCACATTCTGATGGGGGAGACAACATGCCAACAACTATGGAGGAACAAGACCCACCTAGAGGATAAATCAATGAGAATCTCTTAAAGGAAGTACTAAGATTAAGTAGGAACCAGAATGCCTTCTTATAGAAGGTAGAAATGACTCAATCTTAATATTTTTAAGCGTCTTTTAAATTCTGTGTCTTAATGTCAGGTTTTCTTTTTGGCTTCTGTTCAACTTCCTGGAAATTATCATTTTGGAATCTCAGGAGGTGACTGATGAATTTTTTCGCATTCTGCTTTGCTTTCTGATTCTAAAATATCTGGGAAGTTTTCCATTATGATTTCTAGAAATATGCTATTATAATATGATATTTAAGAAATTATTTTCTTCAGTAAAGTTTTGTGCCCTTTTTGCCATTTGACTATTTCTAATTTATTAGGATTTGCTTTTTTCCTGATAATATTTTGTTCCTGTTTTACCAGTCTCTTTGCTTTGTTTTCATAACTTTTTTATATAACCTATTTATTTTCTCATTTTTTCCCTTAATTGCTCTCATTTGGCTTTTAAATTCATGTTTTTCTTTAAAAAACAAAAACAAAAACAACAAAAAACCTCTTCAGAGAATTCTTGTTGGGGGCTTGTGTCCAATCTGAATTTTTCCTTTGAGGCTTTGCTTACAGATGTTTTCATGTCATTTTTCTTCTGTTTGTGTTTTGAACTTCTTTGTCACCATAATAGCACTTTATGGTTGAGTTCCTTTTTGTTGGCGCATTCTTCCTGCCTACTTCTTGTCTTTAGACTTTATTTACTTAGGCTTGAATCAAGAAATCTTCCTATAACAATTAGAATTGTCTAAAAATGACAGCTTGACCCAAGAGATGGTGGAAGAAGGATTTTGGAGGTTTCAAAGCAGATCTTTGATGAATACTTGTTGAATTTGTCAGAGCAAGGATTCCTTTCGTTAATGGGTTGAACTCACTGAGTTTTGGAGGGGAATATCTGGCCTAAGCATTTGTCTTTTTAATGATATTTTGCTGTTTTCACAGTTCCCTCGGGGCAGGGGGGAACTTTTTGGAGTTTCCAACATGATGTGATCTGGGGAGAGGTTTGTTCATTACCTCTACCCCCATCCCCTCTGCCCCAGTCTTGACCCAGCCTTAGATCTTTTGGATTAAGTATGCTTGAGTTCTAATAAACTGATGTTGAATTCAATTATTGTTAGCCCTCTAAGTGATTCTACAGACTCAGAGTAACTGAATTGCTTAGGTCTTGGTTTCCTGCTCTGAGTATTTTACTATACACTGTATGTGGGACTAAGTGTTAAAAAAGAGGTCTCCCTAAGTTTTTTGGAATTTCTTTCTTCCTCCATATGCAGCTAAAGCCTCTCTCACTTGCACCTGTGACATATAACTGGGTAATAAGAGTCAGAGCTGCCAATTGACACCCACTTTTTCTTTTCTTAGCACCTTTTGATATCTCTTTCTGTCTTAATGCTTCTAACCCTAGTTATCAGTCACATCTCCTTACCATCTGTGGGTGCTAGTGTCCTCCAGCGTTACAACTGCTTCTATTCCCAATCTGCAGGCTTCTTTGCCTACCTTTCTGTTCTGTACATGGCAGGAAAAATCACTCACTGTGACTTTTTTTGACTTTTCCATTCCAAATTCAATATACCACATTTTCTAGGTTGTTGTGGAACTGGGCAAAAATACTTCCTCTCACTTCACCACCTTGACACCAAATGTTTCATGCCTTTCCACATCAAAACCTTCCAAATACTAGAAAACCTCTGTCCTGTCATCTTTCATCTCTCCAGTTTTTTCTTCTGAAAGTTAAATATACCTAATTTCTTCAAAACCATTCTCTTTGGTTCCTAGAAAAGTACCAGAAAGCTCTCATAAGGGAAATGAAACCTTGCTGTTTGTACTTCACATCTTTTACACACATGCACACTCATACACACATACATACACATGTTTTATTGACACCTTATAAGTATATGGTATCATATTTCACAGACATTTTTTATATCTGTGTCCCTTTATTTCTCCCACATGAATTCTCCCTTGTATCAAAAAAATTATGGTCATTGAATAGATCTCTGTTTGCAACACACCACTCTCAGTCTCCCATCTTCCTTCTAAATGAAAGAGGTGGATTTCATTATAGCACATACTCAGTAAGTGCTTATTGATTAATTTCAGTATTGCTTTCTTTTAAAATTACTGTTACCGTGAATATATTTCTTCTGGCTCAGCCTATACCACTCATATGGACAGACACCTAGTAGAGGCCTACAACATGCCAAGCATTGTGCTTGCCACTGAGAATCCAAATTCAAAAATAAGATTCTCCCTATAATTAAACTCCTTACATTGGGAATGGCAAATGGTTGAAAAATACATGTTTACTGATGAGAAGATAGAGGACATATACAAAATAAGTACAGTGTGATTTCTTTTAATTAATATTTATTAAATAATTGACTCCTTTTGTGGTTCTATAAATTGTATTTTATGCATTTAAAAATAATTTTAAGAAGAGGTCTATAGTATTGAGATTTCTGCCAAAGGAGTCCTTGACACAAGAAAGATTAAGAAGTGCTGTGGAGGACTCTTGATCATATTTCTTCCTTTGTGTTCAAGACACTGAAACAAATAGACTTAGAGATTTTTACTTGTTAATTTGAATATACCTTAAAAGATATTGAAGGGGGCAGCTGGGTAGCTCAGTAGAGTGAGAGTCAGGCCTAGAGACAGGAGGTCCTAGGTTCAAACCCGGCCTCAGCTACTTCCCAGCTGTGTGACCCTGGGCAAGTCACTTGACCCCCATTGCCCACCCTTACCAATCTTCCACCTATCAGAAAATACACCGAAGTACAAGGGTTTCATTGTATCCTCTATTTTCTAGTTTATGACCACATGATAGTTCTCCAATGTTAGACACCTAAAATAGGTTAAAAATGTAAAAAACATAAGGAAAGAATAAAGAGGACAATAACTTTAGAGTTAAAAGGCAAGCAAGAGTTCCTGTTATTTGGTATCATTCTGAAAGAAAAAAAGCTGTTCAAAAATAAATTAGAGGGCAACTGGGTAGCTCAGTGGAGTGAGAGTCAGGCCTAGAGACAGGAGGTCCTAGGTTCAAACCCGGCCTCAGCCACTTCCCAGCTGTGTGACCCTGGGCAAGTCTCTTGACCCCCATTGCCCACCCTTACCAATCTTCCACCTATGAGACAATACACCGAAGTACAAGGGCTTAAAAAAAACAACAACAAATAAACAAATAAATAAATAAATAAATTAGAGCAGTGATTTGAATGTAGCCTAGTAATTAGGTTGTGTGTTCAATTAGTTTTTAGGCCTAACTTGTTACTTTTTAGGAGTCTGAGACTTTGAAGTAGAAAACCAGAATACTATTTAATTAGGATGACAGGCAATACTAGAGAATGAAACTTCAGAAAACAAATTAAAGACATAATGAGACGGGGCAGCTGGGTAGCTCAGTGGATTGAGAGTCAGGCCTAGAGACTGGAGGTCCTAGGTTCAAATCCGGCCTCAGACACTTCCCAGCTGTGTGACCCTGGGCAAATCACTTGACCCCCATTGCCCATCCTTACCACTCTTCCACCAAGAAGCCAATACACAGAAGGTAAGATTTAAAAAAAATAAAAATAAAATAAAAAAAGAAGACATAATGAGAGAGGCCACAGCATCAACAAGAAATAAATGTAAAAATGGGCAAAGGATGGCCATTCAAAGTTGTTGGCTTAAACCTCTGGACTGATTTTTACTTCAAATGAATACAAAACATTTCATAAAGAGAGAGGAGATAAGAGAGGAAAAGGGGGGAAAAAAGGGCACTTTTGTACTCTGCCAACTTCACAATACTAAATAATGTTAAGGAGGAGGAGAAGGGGAGGACTAATGATTCCC
>NW_025368556.1:0-1055 GCF_016433145.1 Gracilinanus agilis | reverse complement strand
GGATGCAGCCTAGGCAGTACTCAGGGGGAAATTTATATCCTTGAGTGCATATATTAACAAATTAAGAAGGGCAGAGATTAATGAATTGGGCATGCAACTCAAAAAATTAGAAAGCAAGCAAATTAAAAATCCCCAGATGAAAACTAAATTAGAAATACTAAAAATCAAGAGAGAAATCAATAAAATCGAAAGTAAAAGAACCATTGAATTAATAAATAAGACTAGAAGCTGGTACTTTGAAAAAACAGATAAAATAGAGAAAGTACTGGTCAATCTAATAAAAAAAGGAAAGAAGAAAACCAAATTGACAGTATCAAAGATGAAAAGAGAGACCTCACCTCTAATGAAGGGGAAATTAAGGCAATCATTAAAAACTATTTCGCCCAACTATATGGCAATAAATATAACAATTTAGGAGATATGGATGAGTATTTACAAAAATATAAATTGCCTAGATTAACAGCAGAAGAAATAGAATACCTAAATAATCCTATATCAGAAAAAGAAATTGAACAAGCCATCAAAGAACTCCCCAAGAAAAAATCGCCAGGGCCTGATGGATTCACAAGTGAATTCTATCAGACATTCAAAGAGCAACTAATCCCAATACTATACAAATTATTTGATATGATAAGCAAAGAACGAGTCCTACCAAATTCCTTTTATGACACAAATATGGTACTGATTCCAAAGCCAGGTAGATCAAAAACAGAGAAAGAAAACTACAGATCAATCTCCCTAATGAACATAGATGCAAAAATCTTAAATAGAATACTAGCAAAGAGATTCCAGCATGCAATTAAGAAGATCATCCACCATGATCAGGTGGGATTTATACCTGGAATGCAAGGATGGTTCAACATTAGGAAAACCATCCACATAAATTGACCATATCAGTAATCTATCAAACAAAAATCACATGATTATCTCAATAGATGCTGAAAAAGCCTTTGACAAAATACAGCATCCATTCCTATTGAAAACACTGAAAAGTATAGGAATAGATGGAGCTTTCCTAAAAATAATAAACAGTATATACCTAAAACCATCAACAA
>NW_025368555.1:0-7044 GCF_016433145.1 Gracilinanus agilis | reverse complement strand
GATCCAGCCATTCTGGCTGGCAATTTGGAATCATGCTCAAAGGGCTATAAAAGAATGCCTGCCCTTTGATCCAGCCATACCATTGTTGGGTTTGTACCCCAAAGAGATCATAGATAAACAGACATGTACAAAAATATTTATAGCTGTGCTTTTTGTGGTGGCAAAACCTGGAAAAGGAGGGTATGTCCTTCAATTGGGGAATGGCTGAACAAACTGTGGTATATGCGGGTGATGGAATACTACTGTGCTAAAAGGAATAATAAACTGGAGGAGCTCCAGGCGAACTGGAGAGACCTCTGGGAACTGATGCAGAGCGAAAGGAGCAGAGCCAGAAGAACATTGTACACAGAGACTGACATACTGTGGTAAAATTGAATGTAATGGGCTTCTGTACCAGCAGCAATGCAATGACCCAGGACAATTCTGAGGGATTTATGGTAAAGATGCTACCCACATTCAGAGGAAGGACTGCAGGAGAGGAAACATATAAGAAAAGCAACTGCTTGAACGCATGGGTCGGGGCAGACATGACTGAGGGTGTGGACTCGAAACTACCACACCAATGCAACCACCAACAATTTGGAAATTGGTCTTGATCAAGGACACATGACAAAACCAGTGGAAATGTGCATCGGCCATGGGTGGTGGGAGTGAGGGGGGTGAAGGGGAAAGTAGGAGCATGAAACATGTAACCATGTTAAAAATGATTATTAATAAATGTTAAAAAAAAGAATACTTAAATAATACCATATCAGAAAATGAAATTGAACAAGCCATCAAAGGACTCCCTATGAAAAAATCCCCAGAACCAGATGGATTCACAATTGAATTCTATCAAACATTCAAAGAATATCTAATCCCAATACAAAACAAACTATTTGACATGATAAGCTAATAAAGAGTTCTGCTAAATTTCTTTTATGACACAAATATGGTACTGAATTCAAAGGAAGGCAGATCAAAAACAGAGAAAGAAAACTAGAGACCAGTCTCTTTAGTGAACAAAGATGCAAACATCTTAAATAGAATACTACCAAAAAGACTCTAGAAAGTGATCACAGAGGTTATTCACTATGATCAGCTGGAATTTTTACCAGGAATGGAAGGATGGTTCAATATTAGGAGAACTATTCACATAATTGACCATATAAACAAGTAAACCAACAAAAGTTATATGATAATCTCAAGAGATGTAGAAAAACCCTTTGACAAAATACAACACTCATTCCTACTGAAAACACTGAAAAGTTTAGGAATAGAAGGGCCTTTCCTAAAAATAATAAACAATATATATTTAAAACCATCAGTAAGCATCATCTGCAATTTGCATAAATTAGAAGCTTTCCCAGTAACAGCAAGAGTGAAACAAGGATGCCCATTATCAACTCTATTATTTAACATGGTCCTAGAAACATTAGTAGTAGAAATTAGAGAAGAAAAGGAAATTTACCGTATTAAAATGGGCAGTGAGGAAGAATCAACTAAAAAGCTAGTGGAAATAATCAATAATTGTAACAAAGTTACAGAATACAAAATAAACCCACATAAATCATCAGCATTTCTATATATTTCCACCACATACCAGTAGCAAGAGTTAGAAAGAGAAATTCCATTTACAATCACCCTAGACAATATAAAATACCTAGGAATCTGTCTGCCAAGACAAACACAGGAATTATACGAACACAATTACAAAACACCTGCCACACATTTAAAACTAGACCTTAATTAGAAAAACAGTAATTGCTTATGAGTAGGATAAGCTAACAAAATAAATATGACAATCCTAACTAAATTAATTTACTTATTTAGTGCCATATCCCTAAAACTACCAAGAAACTTTTTTACTTAATTAGAAAAAATTATAAAAACTTTCATTTGGAAGAAGCAAAGATAAAGAATATTAAGGGAAATAATGAAAAAAAAGTAAAGGATGGGTACCTCGCAGTACCATATCTTAAACTGTACTAAATAGCAGCAGTCATCAAAACAATTTAGTACTGGGGTTAAGAGCCAGAAGGGAAGATCAGTGGAACAGACATGGGTAAACAACTTCAGCAAGAGAGTGTATGATAAACCTCAAGTTTTTGGGGAAAAATTCAGTATCTGAGAAAAACTTCTGGGAAAATTGGAAAACAGTTTGGGAGAGATGAGGTTTAGATCAACATCTCACACCCTACACTAAGGTGCATTCAGAATGGGTATATGATTTGAATATAAAGAAGGAAACAATAAGTAAATTTGGTGAACATAGAATAGTTTACTTGTCATATCTATGGGAAAGGAAAGATTTTAAGACCAAACAACAGTTAGAAAATATTACAAACTGTAAAATTAATACTTTTGATTACATTAAATTAAAAAGGTTTTGTACAAACAAAACCAATGCAATCAAAATTAGAAGGGAAATAACAAATTGGGGAAAAATCTTTGTAACAAAGAACTCAGAAAAAAGTCTAATTACTTGGATTCATGAGGAGCTAAATTAATTATACAAAAAAGCTAGCCCATTTAGTAAATGGGAAAAGGACATGAATAGGCAATTTTCAGATAAGATAAATCAAAACTATCAATAAGCACATTAAAAAAGTGTTCTAAATCTCTTATAATGGGAGAAATGAAAATCAAAACAACTCTAAAATATCACCGCACCCCTAGCAGATTGACTAAAATGACAGTAAAGGAAAGTAATAAATGTTGGAGAGGATGTGGCGGGGTGAATTGATCCAACCATTCTGGTTGGCAATTTGTAACTACGTTCAAAGGGCTTTAAAATACTGTCAGCCATTTGATCCAGCCATACCACTAATAGGTTTATACCCCAAAGAGATAATAAGGAAAAAGGCTTGTACAAAAATATTTGTAGCCATGCTCTTTGTGGTGGCAAAAAATTGCAAAATGAGGGGTTGCCCTTCGATTGAGGAATGCCTGAAAAAATTGTGGTATCTGTTGGAGGTGGCATACTATTGTGCTCAAAGGAATAATGATCTGGAGGAATTCTATGTGAACTGGAATGACCTCCAGTAATTGATGCAGAGTGAAAGAAGCAGAACCAGGAGAACCTTATACACAGAAAGTGATATATTGTGGTGCAATCAAATGTAATGGACTTCTCTACTAGCTGCAATGCAATAATCCAGGACAATTCAGAAAGACTTACTAGAAAGAATACTATTCACATCCACAGAAAGGACTGTGGAGGTAGAAACACAGGAGAAAACAAATATGATTAGGGATATAGACTCTAAGCAATCTAATTCAAATATTTATAATATGGAAGTAGACCTTGATGAAGACACATGTAAAATCCAGTGGTATTACTTTTTGGCTATGGATAGAAGGGATAGAAAAAACATGATGGAAAAAAGGATGGAAAGAACATGAATTATTTAACCATGGAAAAATATTTTAAATTAATTAATTAAATAAAGATTTTCATTTTTAAAAAGTTCCTTCAAATTTATCTGTCTAAAGTCTCAAATCACAAATATATTATGAACTGAATCAATTATATATAATGATTATAATAATCTTTACTCAAGTGATGAATTGTCAAACATGCATTTTTCAGAAGTCAAAATCATCTATAATCCTAAGAAAAAATGTTCTAAATCAACTTTGTGTAGAGAACAACAAATTAATATTAACTGGAGGTACAACTTCAAACCTTCCATAAATGATAAATGCTAGAGGGGATGAGAGAAAAATAGGAGCATTAATGGACTGTTGTTTGAGTGACAACCTAGCCCAAGCATTCTGGGGAACAATTTTGAACTATACCCAAATGGCTATAAAAGTCTACATACTCTTTGATCCAGCAAAATTCTCTTAACTCTGTACCTCAAAAAAAGGAACATATGTGTAGAAAATTATTTATAGAAACTATTTTTGTGGAGTCAAAAATTGTTAAGATTATATTCATGAATTGGGAAATATCTAAATAAGTTGTGGCATATGATTTTGTTGAAATACTACTATGCTATAAAATATCACAATGGGTTGGTTTCAGAAAAAACTATGGAAAATCTTATAATGAACTGATGGAAAATGAAGTGAAAAGAACTAGGAGATCATTGAGATCATTGTAAAATTAAGAACAGTGTTGTGATGATGATCAACTGTGAATGATAGTCTACTCTGACTTATACAATGATATAAGAAATGGCTCTCAATAAAATAAAAATGGTATTCTCTTCCAAAAAGAGAACTGATAAACTCTGAGTGCACATTGAAGTAAATTTTTCTTACTTTCTTTGTTTTTAATTATTTTTACAATGTGGCTAATAAAAACATATATTTTGAATAATTTCAGATGTATAAACATAATGCTGAACTTATGCTCTGAAGTAGCCCAAACACTGAACATAAAAGAAGAAAAGCCTCAATAAAAGGAAAAAAAAGGACAGATCTGTCTCTGTAGGGAAAGAAGATAGAGGAGATTAGCTAATGCAGCATCCAGGGAAAGTGACAGAACAGGGACCAATCCAGTCAATGAAATAACAAAACACCAACTCCAAGGAAATGGAATTCAGTTGGACTAAAGAACTATAAGTCTCCCAACATCAAGCCATCCCCTCAACATGCATTCTGTGGGAAGCAAAGGCATCTGGGTCTTTCCCCATGTAATAAAACAGAATATATTATGAGCGGGGAACTGTGTAGAGGGAATTTCATTCCCTCCCCCTCCTTTATTGCCACCCTGTTTCATCCCATTTTTCACAAGCCAGCACTTCATCCATGAATGTAGATAAAAAGGGTTTGGGTGGAGCCCACCTGGTCTTTTTGGGCTCACTACTTCCGGGAGCAGGCATGGGACAAATAGGGAATCCTGCAAGATGAGCTACACGTGGCCAGAATTAGAGTAAAAGGGGACTTTAAATCTATGTTCATCTATCTTTTCTATTTCAAGTGATTATTAATAAACTTTATAGAAAATAAGAACTTGGAAGTTATTAATTTTAAATCTAACATAACCCTGCTCCCTCCATCCCAAAAGCAGAATAGAAATACACCATATAGCCAAGGAGATGAAAAATAAAACAGAAAAAAATAGCAAGACATGATGTTAGAAATTTACTTTAGTGAGAGGTATTAGGGTTAAAATAGGGGTTTTGACAAAATAAGAGAGCAGCTTTTAATAATTTAAATTTTAATGAGAATATAGTAGAGTTGTAAATTAATATTATCCCTTTAAGTCAGAGAAAAGAAAACTTCTAGCAGCTTTTAATAATTAACAATTTACTTCAATTGGAACAGAGATATTAAAAGAATATAGTAAAGGGGGGAAAATAGAAAAGAGGAAAGAGAAATTACTAATCTTATACCCTATAAATATACTTCAAATTCCTAATACTACCTAAATTACTAATACCTATATCAACTGTCTTCTGAGGACAGCTTCTTCTTGTGTGGCAAACATCAGGCCTCTCTATCCTATATTATCTATAAATGATTCACTAACTACCTAATTCTCTAAAATAATAGACAGCTACCACTCACTCACTCCCTCAATCGGTTTTCTATATCAGCCCAACTGTCAGTAGCCAACTTACAACAGATTTTTGCCTATGAGACAGACCTCCTGCTCTCTAGAGATCCCAGAGAGGAAAAGCAAGTAAACAAAAACATTTAAAAGCTAAAGGCAAAAGCCCTCTCAGTAAGCTTAGACCTGTCTTTATATTCCAGCAACTAAATGTCCGCCAACACTACCAGTAACCAACCCTCAAAGACCAACTCACACCCAGCAGCCAACTTCCTGCAACTGCCAGGCCTATTGTCAGCAACTGAATCACCAACTGTCATCAACTGACTCACAAACTGTCAGCAACTGACTCCTCCATCAGCAACTGACAGCTTGCAATTGATGCTGGCTCAGCAGGAGAGTCCTCGGTTCCTACTTCTTGTCACTATGGACTGGTTAATCCCTATACATATCTATGGTAAGGGGACCTCCAGGTCCCCCATTAAATTAAAGAAATTAAAGAATTCCTTTTTACACAGGGAAGATCAAAATAAAACTCAAAAGAGATCAACTACGAAAATGAAATTAAGCAAAGTTTCAAATAAAAGTGTGAAAGTCTGTTAGGTTTCTAAATAAATCCTGGAAGGACTTGAAAATAAGCTTAAACAACAAATAATAAAACAAGTGATATTGTTAATAACTTAGGGAAAGGATTCAACAAAGTGTAGAGTGTGTTAAGATTAAAAATGATAAAGACTGATATAATAAGAGAAATTAGTAGTTTAATTAAAGCCATGGCCATGTTGGTAAAATATATATGACCCCACCTGACTATCTTTTAAATTTACCGCTGGAGCTCATCTTGTCCCTCTTGTACGCCAGCCAGCCACTCTGCAAAACCCAGAAAAGAGGCTTTCTCTAGGCCCTCCTCTGAATTTAAATTGCCCCATATGTGGGGACTCTGGATGTCCCCACGCCTTAAACTGGAAACTGGAAACTGGAAACCCATAGGAGTCACGGGAAATGTAGTCTCAAAGTCCCCATGTGTCCATAGGGAGTCTGATAGACTCTTCCAAATAGCACTTCCCTGAATTCAAAACAAACATTTCCCCCTGAGATCCGACAAAAAAAAAAGTTGACCCTTTTTCTTCGCTGGATCTATAAACATAGACAACTTCTAAATTTTAGGAATTTGGGGGATAAAAGAAATAGATGAAGAAATGGATAAACTAGCCGCATTGACAAAAAACCAATTTGGGGACAGTCCCCTATTGGCATATTAGTGTACATTCAAAAAAATACATTCAACACAATTTCAACTCCCCATAGTTCAATCAACTGCACCCCGAAGTTCAATTTTGATCTTTATGGTCCAGTGAAGGGTGTTTAGGCATCTTTTTGGTGCCTTCACCAAACAGGTCCGTCGTCTGGATTCTGGGGAGATGGCAAAATCCTTATCCTGAAATTATTCTCAAAAGAATTTAAACTTAACATTATAGATTATAAAACATATATTTCCTTCTAAGAATTATACATTTCCCCCTGAAATTACTCCTAAAAGAGTTAAATATATATATATATAT
>NW_025368554.1:0-1309 GCF_016433145.1 Gracilinanus agilis | reverse complement strand
GGAATAAATCAAACCACCTAGTGAGGTTCATAGATAGTTAGCTTAGTCAGTTTTGGGGATACCTAGATAGAAACAGGGAGTTAAGTCAGCTGGAAGACACAGAAGGCTCCCTCTTGCGAGGGAAATAGAGGATTGAAGATAATTAGATAGATCCCTTACAGTTAGGGACTCCTTTTTCTGATTCTCAGTTTGTATCCCTTCTTAAATAAAAGAGATACTGTTTTTTATGACTATCATCTCCAAGGAGTTTGTGTAACTGGCTCATTGAGAGAAAGTGATTTAGTTTTACTCTCACTAACCAGAGGTTAGAATACCCGGATGGGTATACAGGGGGGATCCCTGAGTGGATCTATCACTATCCACATCTGTGATATATCTCTCTATATATATCTATATCTATATCTATATCTATATCTATATATCCCACTAGAAGGAGAAATGATGAAGGTAAAGATGAAAAAGCAGTAAAAACAAAATGATGAAAGAGAAGATGAGACACCATTGTATAGATTTTAGGCTACAATGTACCGGTTTGAAGGGTAAAGTATTACTATTGTCCATTCGCAAGAGCAAAACTTTGAAGAAATAGAATAAAGTAAGGGCAAACTAAGTCAACCAAAAATCCACATTGACAGATGTTAGCATGGGGCACATCCCTGGACCTGTTCCCAATGGGAACAGCACATACAAGACTTTGAGGTGGCCTTGGCAAAGAACCCTGGACCAGCTCCTGCAATTCATATACATAAAATAGGTGCCTTGTGACCCCCATATTTCCTCACCCCATTTGTCAAAGACCTTTGGGGTCTCCCTCTCCCAAAGTTTTTTCGAGAAACAACTGACTGAGAATAATTGGGCACAAGGGAGGGAAAGGTAGATTGGTCACCTTCAAGGTGATGAGAGAATGGAAATGCCTCCACCCGGAGTCCATACATACTGAGTATTAAATTATGCCAACATCCCCTCTGTCAACAGTCACCTTCCAAGGACTGTGATGTAGAGGAATTTTAACTTGGAGCTCAAGGTATTGGGGATTGGGGGCTTGGGTTTGTGGCAAGTATTGATCCTTTAGAATCTCCTGCTCCACCTGGGGTGGCCTCAGGAGAGAACGTGTGCTTGGGGGATGATGGCTTCAGTTCAGGATTTTTGTTCTGTTACTTCCCGAGTCCCTCTTATTTTTTCCAGTTTCTATATTCCACAGCCAAGTTTTGTCCCTATTCCCCTTGTATCTCTATGTCTCCTTAATTCTTGATTTCCATGTCTCTAATGTCTCCCTCCTTCTCTCTCTCTCTCTCTCTCTCTCTCTCTC
>NW_025368553.1:0-4764 GCF_016433145.1 Gracilinanus agilis | reverse complement strand
TTCTTATTTATATATATATATATATATATATATATATATATAAAGTTTAAAGTACCTTCCTAAATCGGTTTCAAAGCTTGTTTGGGAAGGGAGTCAACGCAGTCAGAATATCAACATTATCCTAGCTGAAGAGCCCAAATCAATATATCAATTAACCCCAGGTGGGTCCTGAAGGAATAAACCTCTTTGACCTGAAGGATCCTGCCTGGGCAACTGTTATAAAGGAGAAGTGTCATCTTATCCTCTCTGTACATCATTTTTACTACCTCAAATATAGATACTAGAGACCTCCTTTAAATATAATAGGTGAGCAAGCTAACGTATTCCTCAAGATGAATATATCCCATTCTCTGCCTAAACGGATAATTGCCATTACAGAGCTACAGCCAGAGCGCAGAAACTCCACCGAATCCAAGCAGGACACCAGACTTACTTAAATGCCTTCAAGCAGCTTTCAGGAATATGTTCCTTATCATATTTTTTCAAGGCATCAAGGAAAGTGTCCACTTTCCCCATCATGATTTTCGCGGCTTTCCAGCTCTTATCTTTCGGGATCTTGCCCCCTGGTGCTGTTAGGATCATCACCGCGGCTGTTACGTTAACCACTGCGTCAGGCGGAGAACCGAAGGACTTCAGCTCTGTCAAGTTGTTCTGCAAAAAAAGCAGACACGGGTCAGCGGTCTTCCTGCTGATGCTCCCTGGGAGATGAGTTTCACAAGCTGGGCAGCGGGACACAAGTCTGTAGTGATTGTTGTTGACATTTTCCATTCCGTGTGGTCTTTTCACACCTTTTCTCTTAGTGCCTCTCACCTTATTCAGAGTGTCAAGCGCTTCCTGTGCCGCCAGCAAGGCAGGCTCTGCTTTGGCCAAGTCGGTTTCACAAGCTCTTTGTTTTTCTGTGACATTCTGAAAGAAAGCCCAAAAGAGGAAAGATGAGTTTGTGGAACATTTCATCTGAGAAAGGATGCTTTGAATAAGAGGAATGAACTTGTGGAATGCTGTTATTTATGAAAGGGGGAAAGAGGATTTTCAGTCGCTTCTCCAGACATCCACAGGATTTTGGTGTGGACCAGACTGTGCACCAAAAAGGTGGGATAGGGTGGCATACTATGGAGACATACTGGATCCCCACACTATACCACTGCCTCTCATTCTTTCTTATATTTTCATTCAATTTCATGCTTCATCTTATACCATCTTAGATGTTCATTTTTTTCTTTTACAATTTTACTTTGACGTACTTCAGTCTGCCCTCAATGCTCCTTTCTCTCCCCTTCCTCCCTTCCTTTTTCCCAGTCTTCTTCCTCACCCCTTTCTTGGTCTCTCCCCCCATTCTTCCCTACCTTGTTTTTTGTTTTAATTTTTAATTTTTAAAATTTTATTTTATTTTGAATATTTTCCCATAGTTACATTTTTCATGTTCTTTTCCTCTCCCCCAAACCCCTCCACCCCCCTGAAGCTGACACACAATTCCACTGTCTTCCCTACCTTGTTGATGACTTCAACTTTGATTTCTTCTTCATCAGCAATTGCTTTTTCTTTACTGACTTTTTCAGTCTCCACCCCAACCACCTGGATCAACTTGTCTGCATTCTCATTCTTTTGAGTAAGTTCAAGTTCTTGAACAGCCAATTTGGCCTTTAAGTCATCCACCTGTGAAGAGTAGAAATTAATACCTGTTTGAGCAATATAATACCATGTAAAGAGTATTTAATTTGGAGTTGGAGGACCTGGATTCAGATCTTTGGTTTTGTTTCTTTACTGCCTGTGCAAGAAGTCCTGGAAGAGCCACAGAAAGAGATGAGAGTGACTCAAGAAAACTATGAAAAGAGAATAAACAGCTTTGGTAAAAGAGGCACCAAAAAAAAAATCAAGAAAATAATATCTTTAAAAAATGGAATTGGCCAAATGGTAAAAGAGCCACAGAAAATGAATGGGAATAGGAAAAAAATCAACCAATATGAAGGGATAAAAATGTCAAAAACAAATGCAAAAGGGTAGAAATATTAAGTCTTCTAGTCCATAATGCAATAAAAAGTGCATTCAATACAGGACTGTGGAAGCATAGATTAAAAATAAATTGGAAACAAAATAATCTCATTGTAAATAATGAGTGGGTCAAAGAACAAATCATAGAAACAATCATTTTCATTAAAGACAATGACAACAATGAGAAAACATACCAAAATCTGTGGGGTGCAGACAAAGCAGTATCTAGGGGAAATTTTATATCCCTAAAAAAGAGCAAATCAATGAATTGGGCATGCAATTTTAAAAAAATCTAGAAAGAGATCAAGTTTAAAATCCTCAAGTACCAAAATAGAAAACCTGAAAATCAAAGGGGAATAATAAAATTGAAAGTAAAAAAAGGTCATTGAATAATAATAAATCAATTTAGGAGCTAATTTTAAAACATTGGTTCATTTGATTTTTTTTTTTTTACATTTTTTTTAAAAACCCTTAACGTCTGTGTATTGACTCCTAGGTGGAAGAGTGGTAAGGGTGGGCAATGGGGGTCAAGTGACTTGGCCAGGGTCACACAGCTGGGAAGTGTCTGAGGCCGGATTTGAACCTAGGACCTCCCATCTGGCTCTCAATCCACTGAGCTACCCAGCTGCCCCAATATAGAAGAAATTTAAGCAATAATTAGGAGCTATTTTGCCAATAGATGAATAATCTAAGCAATGTGTAGTCCTACAAGATTTTAAAAAAGGGATATTAAAGAACTTTCACATATTCTTGAGGAAAATATTAGAACTGAATAGAAATTTGACCTATAAGAATTAAGAGAAACACAAAAAGTTAACATGAAAGGTCAATTATAAAGAATTTGTATAAGATCAAACTTTACTTCTTATATTGGAAAACATTAACTTAAGAATTATATCATTACTAGGGTAGTTGTAAGAGTATATATGGATAGAAGGCTTGGGGTTGATTTGAGTACAAATCCTAAAAAATAAAATTAGGTAAGGAGAGATAAAATGGACCAATTATCTGATACAGAAGAGGGACAAATGCAAGAACTATTACAGTGGAGTAGACAAAGAGGTTGAGGACTAGTAGTGCTTAAACAATGATGGCAAGCCTTTTAGAGTCAGATTACTAGACCCTGCCCCCACCCCATCCCCCAGATTGAGTGCTGTGCCCACCCCCTCAAGACCATGTGCATGCCTCTCCCTCCACGTGCTGGGTATGCCCCCCCCCCCAATTGAGGAATGTCCTCAGCAAGTATAAAAAAGGGGAGGGGAGTGTCCCGAGCACTCTGGTCCCCTCCAGCTCTGCCACCTGTGAGCTGCCCAACTTACCCTCTGTGCTCTTCCATTGGGCTGCTGGGCAGAGGGATGGGGGATGTGAAAAAATTTCATAAGGCACAATGGAGAGGGGGAAGGGAGAAGCTCTAGGAATGGACTCTGGGGGAGGGGAATGGGAAGGGAGGGTGGCCAAGTGCCCAGAGAGAGCACTTTGTGTGCCATTTTTGGCACCCATGCCATAGATTTGCTTTCACTGTGCTAGAACCTTATTGTCATCACAACTAAGTTAAAGTGGGAATAACATATATACCTAAGAAAGGTTTATAAGTCTTTTTAATTTATAGAGAAATAGGAAGGCAAGGCAATAGATAAGGAAAGGGCTCTTAGTAAGAGGGCAGGTCAGGGAGACTTTGTGGTCAAAGGTAATTATGCTTTTGAGGAGGGATAAGGTAAAAAGAGAGGGAAAGAAGGATAAATAGTGAGAAAAAATAAGATAGAAGGAAAAATACAGAACTAGTAATTATAACTTTGAATGTGAATGGGATGAACTCATCTAATAAAATGGAAATGGATGGCAGAAATAGATCAAAACCCAGAATCTGACAATATAATGTTTACAAGAAACATTTAAAAATGAGAGATATAGAGTAAAATAGAGTAAAATTAAAGGGCTAGAGTTTATGCTTCAGCTGATGCAAAAAAAAAAGGAGGGGTAGCAATCATGATCTCAGGTAAAACTAAAGTTAAAATATATTTAATTAAAAGAGATAAACATTGAAACTATATTATGCTAAAAGGTACCACAGAGATAATGAAATAATACCAATACTAAACCTATTTGCACCAAATGCTATAGCATCCAAAATTTTAAGGGAAAAGCAAAATGAATTATAGGTGGAAGTAGATAGTAAAACTATAAGAGTGAGGGGGCCTTCAACCTTCCTCTTTCAGAACTAGATAAATCTAACAACAAAAAAAGTCAAAGAGAGGAAGAGAATCTTAGATAAATTAGCTATAATGGATATCTGGAAAGAGTTAAATTAATGAATATACATTTTCTCAGGTTTTCCCTTAAAATTCTGGATGCTATAATATTTGGCAAAATGGTTACTTCAATGAAGGAAGTGACTAAAACTCTTTCTTAGTTTAAATACTTCATAATGGTATGAGAATTGCTGTTATTGTTTGGTCACTTCAGTCACGCCTGACTCTTCATGTGCCCTTTCTCTCTGCAGGTTCCCATTCCTATTACTATAGACCTGGACCCAATCACTCTGCTGACAGATGATATATTTTCTTGGCAAAGATACTGGAGTGATTTGCCATTTTCTTCTCCTGCTTATTTTACAAATGAGGAAACTGAGGCAAACAGGGTTAAGTAAATTGCCCAGCTAGTAAATGTCTGAGGTCAGATTTGAACTCAAATCTTTCTGACTCCAGGACTGGTACTTTATCAACTATGCTATCTAAAAAGGCACTATATTAGATTACTCTCAGGCATAAGCCCGAT
>NW_025368552.1:0-12900 GCF_016433145.1 Gracilinanus agilis | reverse complement strand
ATTACAAAGTTACATGAATCATGTAACAATGGAAAAGGTATCCTACACTAATTAATTAAATAAATGAAAATTAAAGAAAAACATAAAAAGATAATAATGACTAATGGGAGTACCTAGGTGGCCCAGTGGATTGAAAGCCAGATCTGGAGAGGGGGAAATCCTGCGTTCAAATCTGGTTTCAGGTATTTTCCAGCTATGTGACCCAAGGCAAGTAAATCAACCTAGTTCTTACCAATCTTCTACCTTGGGTCCAATACACAACATTGATTCTAAGATGGAAAGTAAGGACCTTAAAATAAATAATAATGACCAATATTTTATGGCATTTTCTGGTTTGCAGAGCATCATAAGAGGTAGGAATAGTAGTCATAAGTATTATTAGTAATGAAACTCGAATTAAATTAATGCACAGTAGGATTTAATTTAATGACTTAAACAATTTGCCTCATTCCTTTAAGGCAATTGTCTATAATGGTTAGAAAAGCCAATAAAACTTTCTGTAACATATATTTGCTTTGGATCCTCTTTCAATGCTGTAATAAGGGAATATTGGCAGGGATGTAATAAGGGAATAAGGCAATGAGGTGGTATGAGACCAAAGGCTGAAGGTAATAAAAAAATTAAGGCAGAGGTAGGGTTGTAATAGTGGACAAGGCAAGGCAAGGGACTAAAAGTATGGTGAATAGGGGATAAGGCACTGAAGATAGGGGTTTGTGAATCCCTAAGGCAGTAAAGTGAATAAGGAAAGTATAATGGTAAAGGTGGTAAATTGAGGTGGTAGGATTAGTAAGGGAATGACTGTGTTTAGGGAATATAAACACGGAGATATAAAGAGTTACAAGGGAGAGGATGAGGTAATTGGGCAGGCAGCTGCAACCTGGGAGACACAGACTGGGACACAGGCTTGAGACAGAGACACTAAAGGGAAACAGACTGAACCCTTCAGGCAGGAAGGGCACTTCTACAGACAAAGGTTAAGGCCAGCCAAGAATGGCTTGAAACTGACTAGAGGGCTTTCTAGTCAGTTTCTCAGGTTCACAAAGGAAGGGTTCAGAGGAAGTATTGAGATTTCACTTCCTCAAAAATGGACACCTTCAGACCCTCTGAACCAGAGAGAATGTTGTTCCTCCCTCTCCTCCTCCCTCTCTTATCAATCAACTAATGAAGTAGCCAAAGGTTTCGATTAAAAGACAAACAGGGTTTATTGATTTCTAGGGTTGATTGGAAGGGATGGAGGATACAAGGTAGCCCTAACAACTGCCTAGAGAAAGCTTCTCTTGAGAAAGGACCTGCCTTAACTCAACTCTCAAGTGGTTTTGTAATCAATAGGGTTAGGAAAGTTGGATACAATGATTCAATAGATAATTTGTAACAAGGGTAAGCCCTATTCGAATATTTAAACTATCAAGTTTAAAACTAACACTCTGATCTACCCTCCTTTCAAAAGCTCACAGAAATTCAGGCAGAGAAAATGAAGATGGGGAATAAGGGAGGTTAGGGAGATTCAAAGGAAATAATTATGCTAACAATTTTTAAGAGAAAAGCTGCAGAATACAGGCCAGGTTTCAATCCAAAGAAAGAGCTCAGATTGACCCTGCTCCTCTCCACAAGTCCCCAGGGTCAACTGGACTTCCTCAAGATTCTAAACCCTTATCAACTGTCAGAAAAACTCTGCAGTAAGGCTTTGCAGGGCTGACATGCACCCTATTTGCACTACATTTTGCCCATTTTCTCTTTTAAAATTTGCAGCTTGCAACATTTTAGTAGTTACTAAAGTCTAAGAGATTACTACTCTTATTCTAAGCTAAATTCTAACTAAGCTCTTATCCCTAACTAAGTTTGCAAAATAATAAAAAGGTTGCTATCTCCTAAACTATGCTAAAATTAGACTAAGGTAAACTAAGACGGGTTATGGTAAAGGCAAAGGAAAGGAATGGGGATTTAAGTTTGCAAAAAATTTGAACAGAAAGTAAAAACAAAGTAAATTTAAACATTCACAAACATTCTTAAGGCTAACATTTGCTAACTAGAACAAAATAATGAATTCTATCTATGTTTTATATCTAATTTTATGAACTTACAAGGAAGATATTAACTAAGAAAAAATTTTGCAATCTAAACTCCTAAATTCTAGTTCACTTTCTAAAGTTAGTGTATGAATAGGTTAGTACACTTATGCCTATGTTAGAAATGTTAGTAATAATAAGTAAGACTACAATTATTTGTAAGTCTATTGGTCAAATCATAGACTTATGCTATGTACAATATTTAGAAAGAAAGTTTAGGAAAACTGTCCCTGTACTAACTTACCAAACTAACTAAACTGTCCCTGTGTGTTAAAAAAACTTATTGCTAAGGGTTAGTAAGCAAAATTACATATTTACATGAAGTGTCAGGTGATTTGAGTAGAAGGTGTCTGAACCAACGTAAAAGAAAATCTGTACTAAGACAGACATGCTCTTCTCTCTTAAGTGTAAGTTTTAGTATTTCACATGTAGATGTGAAGTCAGGAAAATGTTTTATGTGTTGTCTAATGTGACTTATCCGTGTAGTGATGTGTTACATACTTACTCCAATGGAATTCTTTTGCAATGTGCATGTACTGCTTGTATGGAATCTAGTGTTGTGTGCAGTGAGAATTCTGTTGCGTGTAAGTTATCTCCTTTAAATACATGTGTCCAACGCTGATCTGATGCTCCTCTTCACAGTGTGGATGTTCTTCTTATGATTGATGTATTTGGTCACGGATGTCTTTTGTAGTTCTCAGGTTTGCTGTCCTCGTGATAATCTGTGAAGTCAGCAATGCCTCACTTGTGTAGTTTGATGTTATCCCGCGCTTGTCAAGATGCATAATACCTTTCCAAGCATGAAGAAACCTTAATGAAAATAATGGGGCATGGCTATAATTTGGTACCTAGGCAAAGAATGAGTTTCTCTCTACCCCCTTGGCCAAAACAAAACAAACTCCAGCATTTTAAAAGAAAAAAAATTTCTCTTACTCAGATGAAGCAATGACTGCATCCTGTCTGCCTACTATCTTTCTTGCCAGGGAATCATAAGGCAGAATTGCTAAAAGGAAAGGTATGAAATTAATGACATTGGCCAACATGTGCAGTTGTGAAATGAGGACCAAATTTGAATTGTAACTCAACTGTTACATCATAGCCCAGAGTTTTTTTTTTTTCATTTGGATCAAAGATTACAAAATGAAAGCATTATGACAAGTTCTCCAGAACAGAAGTCTGGCACTGTGATTAGGGGAAATGCCATTGAGATATGGCCAAAATTTAAGGTAGAACACTTCCTGACTCATCTTACACCCCAACTTCCAGACCTTTCATCAGTGGTAGCTTAGCGAATGTTTTGCTAAATAGAAGAGCTTAGTATAATCTTGGAACAAAGTACTTAAAAATCCTTTAAAAAATTGATGTCAGTCATCTTGACAGCATCCATTGGGGAGTGGTGTGCCATTTGCCACTCTTTCCCTCAGATATCTTGGAAAGTTGGTAGGAATTTTAGATTTTTCTGAAACCTCTATAAATGCCCAAGAAATTTAATATCCAACATCCTATTCAGGTAGGTTGTCATCATGGTTACAAGAAGCTGAATCTTTCCAGTTCTTTTAAAGGGAAAGTATGGTTTAAAAATTATAATTTTATTTGTGACTGTCATGTGTTGGAATAAGAGATCTATCAACCAGGATAGTACAGGAGGAGTACAGATGGAGAAAAGTGTTTCAGAGAGGTAGTTTTAATTGCAAGGATTTCAGTCAAGCACTGTCTGGCCATGAAAGTGACACCCTGGGGAAAACGTCAGGATAGTTGGAAGGGAAATTCTTGCATGGGAAAGTAGAGAAGGGCTATAGTGATTGTATCAGGAATAATGGCATGAGGGTATCTCTGCAACCATAGGACAGAATTACAAATTGCTGTCTCTGAGAATGAAAAATGCTAGGGTGCTATTGGACTCCATCTTAAGATGTCTGTTGGCTAATCCTTCCTTTTCCCTTTAGTGTATATGTGTCTTCTTGGATCAGAACCTGGATTCTGATTCAAGGTAAGTAATCTTGATTTTTCTGTCCTCTGGGATGATAAAACATTATCCAGGTCTCTGTTTGTCTTTCCTTCTAGATAATATTTCTTACTAATTTTTAAAATGACTATTCTTTACTGCTTTGGCTCCTATGTATATGACTAATCCTCATTCCTTTAAAGAGTTTATTTATTTTTTTAAAAATATTTTCCAATGTTTACTTGATTCATTTTCTTTCCCTTCCTTCTTCCCTCCCCACTGCTAGAGCTGACAAGCAATTCCTCCTTATTCCCTTTTGATCAAACTTTACCCAGGTTAAATCCATTTCAATGTTTCCCAAAGTTTTATCATTTTCTCTTGTCCCTCATTTCTATCTCACTTGCATTGGATGTAAGTACCTTGAGGGCAAGGGCTATCTTTCATGTTTTTGTATCTCCAATGTTTAACCCAGTGCCTGCACATAGTTAGTGCTTAATAAATGTTTGTTGACATGACTCGAATTGGCTTTGGGATCCAGCTACATTGGCCTTGCACAGAATCAGAGGACAAAATATCATATCCAAATGATCTCTCTCCCAATCACATTGCCAGGTGCCTACTCTTGAGAATGCCATAATGCTTTTATTTTGTAGTCTTTGAACTGAATGAGAGGAAGCTCTGGGCTATTGTATGAAAATTGAGTTATGACACAAATTTGGCCCCCATGTCACACCTGCATACATGATAATCTGTGCCTTTGTTCTGGATGCCTTCTATGTCTCAAATTCACTTCCTCTTCACTTTTAAAAACATTCTTACCTTCTGTCTTAGAAGCAACACTATCAGTTCCAAGGCAGAAGAGCAGCAAGGGTGAAGCAATTGGGATTAAGTAGCTTGTCACACAGCTAGGAAGTATCTAAGGCTGCATTTGAACCCAGGACCTCACATGTCCAGGTTTGAATCTCTCTCCACCAAATCACCTAGTTGCCCATCCTCTTTACTTCTGACTCTTAACCCCTCAGTTCTAATCCTACTTTCTGTAGGAGTTTTTTTCCACTAGCTCTTATCCCTCACAACTATCTTCCTTCTGAAATTATCTTCTGTTGACACCATATATGTGTAATATGTTTATAGTTATTTAAATGTCATCATCCCAATTAAAATGCAAGCTCCTTGAAGCCAAGGTCGATGTTTATCATTTCTTTGTATTCCCTTATCTTAAAGGCTTAGTCCTTAGCACCTGGTAAATGTTCAGTAAATATTTATGGACTTACTGACTAGGGTACAAATGATAAACAGATTAGATCAACAATTAGTTCTGGGTTGGTGGCCAAAGATTATAGCTGTCTAAAGCTTGGCCCTCAGACTCATGTCTTGAGAGTGTGTTTGGAACTGATGGATGCTACTGAAATCATCTCTTCTGCTCTCTGAAATGTGCTTTGATTCAATCAGAAATGCACTAAAGATTGGAGAGGATTCATTTCTTCCTATGGCATTTGTAAGTTGCTTCAGTTAGTGAAAGCATGGGCCTAAGGTAGTATAAAGACTTCAGTGGATTAGGGGTGTGTTTGGAATTCTCTGAAGTTAGCTTCTTGGGAAGAGTTAAAGATATTAAGAATAGGTATTATTTCTTCCCATTTAGAAGCATTGATATTCTACTCTACTGGTACCTGACAAATTAAAATTTGGATGAAATTGGATGGCTTACGTATCAAGAAATGTCTACCTAGAATAATCTGTATTTTATAGATGAGGGGAAAAAAGACAGAAAAATCGAGTATATTATTTCTTATCACACAGTAGTAGCAATGAGAAGAGAATGTAGGGCTTGACTCCCAATATAAGAATATTTCAATTCCATAAGGTGCCAGTTTTTTCTAGACTTTTAAAGAAGACAAATTAAAGTTACTCTTTGGTTATTTAAAGTTATCATTACCTAAATTCAGTCAGTAGAAGCTGATTATCAACCAAGCTCATCAAGGAGAGTCTTGTTTTAATCTTCATATCCTCATTTCCTAATACAAAGGCTATGAAATTGTGGGTGTCCTGACTGTGGCTTCACACCAGCTATGTTGCGTTACGTAATGCCCAAGTACTCAGATAGATAAACAAACAGTTTAATTTTAAAAAAATATAAAATACCAGCATCAAATCATTCTTAAGGTGGGAGAAAGGTTGAGAAAAATAAAGCATGGACAGCTACTTAAAGGCATTTGGCACTGAATTTCCCTCATGTCTAAGAGCTCTCCCTGCCCAAATCCTAAAACTGTTTTTAGGTCTTCTTGATTCAAAGGATCCATATGTGGGTGCCAGTTCAATCTGTCTTGGGGCAAAGTTAACTCCAACCGCCAGAGGTCTGCTCCATGGCTTCTTGGTTTTGTGGGTGTGTTTGTAGGTTGAACTTAAACCTCCCCAGTTTCACTTGTTTCCTGATATTCAACAGTAAGCACTTAACAAATATTTAATTAATATTTCTTGACTTGTATTAAACTGAAGTATAATGTTAAAAATTGGGACTAAATCAAAAAGGAGGAGGAGAAAGAGAAGGAAGAAAAGATGGAGAAGGCAAAGAAAAGCAGGAGGAAGAGAAGAGGAAAAGGAGGAACAGAAGTAAGACTGCAGTGGTAGAAGCAGTACCTACAATGTGGCTGTATAATTATCAGGCCAATACATCAGCTGGTAAAGGGTTGAGAGGGACAATTAAGTGGCTTAGTGGATAGAGAGCCAGGCCTGGAGATGGGAGGTCCTGGGTTTAAATATGACCCCAAACACTTCTGAATCTTGTGACTGAGTAAGTCACTTAACCCACATTGAGTAGCCCTTACCAGTTCTTCCACCTTAAAATCAGTATCTCTTCTAAGACAGAAAATAAGCATTTGAGAAAAAAAAGGGTTGAGAATGTTCACTTTCTTCTCCTCTTTTTGTAGCCACATTACTAAGCACAGGGGCTGGCATATGGTAAAAGCTTATTTTCTTTGATTCATTATTCATCCTTGCAGTGGTGGGGAGCTTTAGGCACAGAATGATGAATATATTGTTAACAGAAGGGTTTAGAAGGATGGTTAGTTTTGCAAATGATTTTATTTTTGTTTTTCTAGCTTGGTTGTAAAGAAAGCCCCATATTTAGAGATAAACGTGGCTAAATAAAAGTTATCAATACAATAACAAATAAAAACTTGAATTAAAAAACTCAGCTCCAAAGATATAATTTAAGGCACAGATAAATATCTGGCTCTCCTTTATAAGGTTTCTGTCTGCATGATTTGGATGATTTTTGTATTACAAATCACAGAATTTCAAAATAGAAATTAATATAACAATCTTGTTAAAGTCATATAGTTTCCGAAGAAGATTGTATACTTACAAGCACTTCCAAAGGAAATAGCACCACCATGGATATAAATCACAGCTTTCTTTAGCCCATTCACCTTCTTTGTTGGCACATATAAACGTACGGGAACACCAACAAATGTTGTATCAGTCACTGTAACATTTTCATCTGAAATTGCTGCAGTACCCAGCGGACTTGTTACCATAAAAATAAATTCACCATGGTGCATCAACCCTAACTTTTCAACAAGAAGAGCCTATTAGAGTGTAAAAAGTTAGAGAAATTAATATTTCAGGCAAGACCATGACATATGTAAACCTAGGACAAGTCTTCTTCCCAAATCAATTTGGCATCATAGACTACTTCTTCCATTTCCCTAACTCTCCCATTTGATTACTAAATAATTGAGAAATATAAGAACAAGGAGATTTCCACTCTCATCTTAAAATCTTCTCCCACCCAGGTCTGGGAAGAACTCAGTTTAAGAACTGGACCATTATTATACAACTACTCCCTTCACAGATGCAGGTTCCAATACTCTCTGGCCTTTTCATCCTGGGGGATTTGCATACATGCTATTCTACAAATTCCATTTAGAAATGTAGGATTGCAAGAAGACAATACAATTTCAAAGACATTGGAATTAATCTTTAAGAAACACTAAAGGGCAAAAGATTGGAAAACATCATGATGGGCAAATCATTGTCCCCTCTTGAAAAAAAAACAGATGGCAAAAGACACCAGCGATTATAGACTCTAATTTATTTCAGTGTAATTCAATAAGAATTTGCAAAGCACTATGTGTTCAGTGTTGCACTAAACACTGGAGAAACAAAGACAAAAACAGGAGTTCTTGCCCATATATCTATTTTTCCACCTCTATGTAATGACCCAGTGAAAGACTTTAAAGGTGAGAGGATTTTCTATTTGATTCTGTAATGAATTGGGAGCCATCAGATTTTAATAAGTGTGGGGTAGTATGATCAAACTTGCATTTTGGGAAAATCACTTTTGAGGATTAGAATCTTGAAGCAGGGAAACCAAGGGAATGATCAATCAATTTATCCATAAACATTAAACACCTACTATGTGTAGACAATGTGCACATAGTAGGAGCTTAATATTTATTAATTAATGACAGTACATTGGAAGAGATAATACTCAAATACTTGTAAGCAATCTATATACAGGATGGATAGGAAGCAATTAACAGAGGGAAGGCACTAGAATGAAGAGGGATTGTTAAAGGCTCCTCTAAAAGGTGAAATTTTTAGAGGCAGCTGGATAGCTCAGTGGATGGAGAGCCAGGCCCAGAGACTGGAGATCCTAGGTTCAAATCTGATCCCAGACACTTCCTGGCTGTGTGGCCCTGGGTAAGTTGCTCATCCCCCATTGTCTATCCCTTACCACTCTTCTGCCTTGGAGCCAATACATAGTATTGATTCTAAGGCAGAAGGTAAGGGTTTTATTTTTTTAAAAAAGGTGGGATTTCAGTTGGAACTTAAAAAAAGCCAAGGAGTTCAGAAGGAGAGATGAGAAGGGAAAGAATTCCATATATCAGGGATAGCCAAAGAAAATACCCTGAGTAGAGGAATGCAGTGGCTTGTTCTTGGAAGAGCTGAGAGGCCATCATCACTGGATCAAAGAGTAAATTGCGAGGGTAGTATTGGGAATAAGATTTGAGAAGACTGGAAAGCTTAGGGAGAGGTTATCTAGAAAAGGCTATGGATGTCCCAAAGAGGATTTTCTATTTCATCCTAGAAGTGATAGGGAGCCACTGGAGTTAACTGAATGGAAGGGGGCAGTGTATGTCATGATTAGACCTGGATATTAGGAAAATTGTTGGTAGCTGAATGGAAGGTGGATTGGAATGGAGAGAGATTTGTAAGTAAGTCCCAAAGAGAGAGTAAAGACTGTGGTCACCTGGTTTTTATCAGTGTGGCCTCTGATTTATGATAGAATCTTATTTGAGAGAAAATGTAGAGATTAACTCATTTATTACATTTGGTCTAGTCTTCCTGGATCTTTGATCTCTCTTTGCTCCTCTTGCCTTATCATTAAGTTAGAAAGTTGAACTCAGTGGCCTTTAAGATCCCTTCTAGTTTCAAATCTATGATCCCAGCACTAGTTCTTTGATCTTCCACAGTAGCTTCAGTTACTTTCTGTTCTTTCTTTTCCATGTAATCTTACCTTGAAAAGACATTAGGTGCCTATTTGCCCAAGTTCCTGTAGGATAGGGCCATCTTGAACTCTAATCCCTTAGACCAGTGATGGGCAAACTTTTTTTTTTTAAACCTTTCTATGCATCATCTCACAGGTGGAAGAGTGGTAAAGGTGGGCAATGGGGGTCAAGTGACTTGCCCAGGGTCAAACAGCTGGAAAGTGTCTGAGGCCGCATTTGAACCTAGGACCTCCTGTCTCTAGACCTGACTCTCAATCCACTGAGCTACCCAGCTGCTGCATGGTCAAACTTTTTAAAGAGGGGGCCAAAGGAAAGAAAATGCTCATCTATCAGTCTGTTTCTAAGGCAACTCTTTCGACATTTCATTGTATTGTATCCTACTCAGATTAGGAATAATGTCGTGTGGCTGGATAGAACATCTGGTGGAGGGGTTTCCCATCACTGCCTTAGACTAAGACATCCTGGGTCAGCTCCCCTTTCCTTTGCCAAATCAATGCTTTTCAAAAGAAATTCTTTTATTAAATGATAAGGGGAACTTTTAAATAGATAAAAAATTAAATAACCACTAAATAAATACATGAACAGGAGTAAACTTTTACATTTGGTAGAAAAAAATATAAATAGGGATATGGAGAGAGAGTCATTGTTACTTCAAAGTTATTGAAAGCATTAAAATGAATGACAAAGGATTATAAAATATATTGGGGAGGGGCAGCTGGGTAGCTCAGTGGATTGAGTGCCAGGCCTAGAGAAGGGAGCTCCTAGGTTCAAACCTGGCCTAAGACACTTCCTGGGTGTGTGACCTTGGGCAAGTCACTTGACCCCCATTGCCTAGCCCTTACAACTCTTCTGCCTTGGAGCCAATACATAGTATTGACTCCAAGAAGGAAGGTAAGTGTTTTAAAAAAAATAATAAAATAAAATATATGGGGGTCAGGGGAGAGGAGGCTTTTACATTAACAACCACCACCACCACCATCAAAATTCTTTTGTATTTCTTCATTCTCTGACTTCTCAAGTATGTTTCTGTAAGTCAAGGACTGTATCACTCTATGCCTTACACGGTACTATATGAAAGCAAATGATCAATATCATTTCATTGATTTAACCAAAAATTAACATTTATTTCTATTTCAAGTGCCAGTAATAAAAAGAAAGTACATATTATTGGAAATCCACAAAATACATAAATACTCTGAATGAAAATATTTCTCTTACCAGATTTGCAAGGATTTTGCAGCCTGAATTATAGAGCATGACTTTCCATTGTTCTTCCATGTTCTCTGGTACAGGTGAATATACATAATAAGCTAGGAGAAGAAAAGAAACCACAGTGCCCAGAGCTTTGTAGCCCATATTGTCTCAGTTGAGCTCCTTCCTGAAACTGGTTGAGGTTAGTTCATTGCCCTTTTGTTTTGAGGTTAAGCAATGGGGTGAAAGTTTTCAATTTGGATCACCTTCAAATGGTATGACTATCTGAAACTGAAATTTTTTTTTTAAGTTAGGAGATTAATCACTGTTTCTTCTTTCCTGCCAAAGAAAGTCAACACTCAAAGACAAGAGATGGTTTCTCCTTAACTTATTCAATTCACAATTATTTATTAAAGACCTATTTTATGCCAAGTACTGTACAAGGTGCTGACAATTTTGATTTTGAAGTACAATGATAAAAGCTTGGAACAAAACAGATAAATAGTTCTTAGTTGTCTGTCTTTATAGAAGACACTGTTAGCATGGACACAACCATGCTAAATTCTTTTCACTGATACCCCTTAACTGATGTCCCACTTTGGGCAGATTTCTCTATCTGTTTCTGATGATGCCCTTCATGGATGCTCAGTCTTGTCTTACTGTCTTGGGTGTTTTCTTCCATCAAGTTTTTCTGGATCTCTCTGTCTCTGTCTCTCTGTCTCTGTCTATGTCTCGTTCTCTGTCTGTCTGTCTGTCAGTCTCTGTCTCTCTCTTCTGTCTCTGTCTATCTGTCTTTCTATCTCTGTTCCCCACAGGCATGTGATCTCCTATGGAGGTCCACCTAAAGGTCTGGGGGTCTGTTTCTCCTTCCATTGATGGAATAAGTAATGGGATACACTTTCTTTATATCGTTTACTCTTTCCTCTTGCCACATCACCAAACATATAATAAGTACAAAGTAATACACCATGAATTTATGCAAGAGATAGAAATTAAGTAACACGTGAGATCCAAATGGGGAAGGTCATATAAACTACAATTGGACAGTACTTGTTTAGGTTATGCCATGCTTAGCTAAGATTAACAGTTGCCTAACCTGTGGGTGTGGACTAGAGTATTATTCCAGCTAGTACTCTGAGTTCTTAGAGTTGTCCAGTTATTTCTAATTCTTTGTGTTTCCATTTAGGGTTTTCATGGCAAAGACAGTGGAGTGGTTTGTCATTCCTTCAGCTCATTTTATAGATGAGGAACTGAAACAAAAGTGTTGAGTGATCTGTCCAGGATTACACAGCTAGTGAGTGTAGTAAGAAATAAAATGGATATATATATACATATATATCCATTTTATAATATATATATATTTGGGTTTTTATTGAAAGCCATTTTGATAAATAAAACCACGTGCCTGATAAGAGCTAGTTCAAATGCTGTGCCATACCTTCCTACCTTCAGCAGGAAAGACTGAGTAGTACTAATGAAGTCCTGAGTCTTTATACCTCTGTCTACGTAATCACACTTCCTGTCTACCTCATTACCCAAGAGGATTCATGAGAAATATAGTTTTTTTTTAAAATTAGTTTTTTTTTAAACCCTTGTACTTCGGTGTATTGTCTCATAGGTGGAAGATTGGTAAGGGTGGGCAATGGGGGTCAAGTGACTTGCCCAGGGTCACACAGCTGGGAAGTGGCTGAGGCCGGGTTTGAACCTAGGATCTCCTGTCTCTAGGCCTGACTCTCACTCCACTGAGCTACCCAGCTGCCCCCCATACCATAAGTTTTAAATGCCTGATTTAGGAGAAAGAAGGATGGAAATGGTGAGGTACATAAACTTAGCTATAGACAAGTTTCTTTGTGTATATTTCACACGTGGGCTTGTATCATCATAGATCTAGGGCTGGGAGAGACTTTAGAAGCTGTCCAGGCCATCTCTACCACTCTCATTTTATAGATGAGGAAACAGAAACAAAAAGGAAGCTAAGTGGTTTACCCAAAGATAACCAGAGTGTAAGGGGTAAAAGAGTAGATTAAAGAAAAACGCAAATGGGGTTGGTTTCAGAAGGACCTCTTAATGCTTACAGACTTCATTGCTGCTGTACCTTTCAACAAAATCAGGAAGGTGATAGCCTCATTTCCTGCTACCTATCTATCTATCTATTTATCTGTCTATCTATACTACTTTCATCTAT
>NW_025368551.1:0-7192 GCF_016433145.1 Gracilinanus agilis | reverse complement strand
TAGTTTGAATCCTGTTGGCTGCCAGTTTAAGAAGATCTTCTTTGTCCTCAACAGTTAGATAGCTAGCTGCTATATCTCCTCTAACTGACCTGAGAGGAATATAAATTAAAGAAAAGGAACATTATTGGGGTTTCAGCCATAACAGAAACTTACCAGAAGAATCTTATTCCTGTCTTCATTATCAACTGAAGCAGAAGCAGTTAGAGGGGGAGGGTTTTGAGAGCCAAGAGTGTTTAGCCCCCTCCTTTCCTCAACTGAAGCCTGTCAATCTCTGGCTCTTGACTTAAAGCTCTATTTGGCCCTGACACATTTATCTGCTTCTCCAAACTATCTGTTATTATCATCATAACAATTTTGGCCAACCAGCCTAGGATTTGTACTATAGGACCTAGGGGAGAAGAGATAAGATGGTCAACATGTTCAATAGAGCAATCGTTACCTTGGGGTGCTCTGCTGTTTTAATTTATGGGATTTGGCAAACCTGTGCTACATTTTGGTTTGTCACTGTTCCCCAATTTTTTAGGTCAATAATAGAATTTTATGATACTCATCTATGGCTAACAATTATAGTTGGAGAGGCATTGGCTTATGTACCAACAAGCATGGCCATGACTGCCACTGGCTATGGAGCCCTAATGATTTTAAGAAAGATACTGGCTTTTACTTTTGGAAACACTGAAGTAACTGACCCGTTTATGGAAAAAATGTTAGAATATATGAAGACGCTAATAGAAATTAACAAACAAATAAGGGAAGGGAAAGAACTAGATGTCAGGACAATTATGCAGCTGGAAATCATAGAAAGCACGGTCACAACAAAGAAAGGGGGTGAAAAACAACAAGAGATTAAAAAGGACAACCCAGAAAAGCAAGAAGTTGCAGGGGCAGAGACAGCTCCTGTAACAATACTTCCTATTACAGACAGAACAATAGTACAACCAGATGCTAGGATTATACATGTTAAAGGCTATAAACCATTTACTGGAGGGGATCTAGAGATTTTAAAAAGGAGGTTCCCCCAGTTCTTCGTAAATCCACATAAGGCGATAAGGCGATAAAAGAATTCAAAGGCAGTCAGGCTGTATAATCCGAATTTTGAAGATGTGGAACTCTTATTAACAGAACTATTTACCCCAAGTGAAAAAAGCTAAATTTCTTGCAGAGACAAGGACCAATCCCAATTTAGCATCATGGCCTGAGCAACATCAAGATCTAGAGCTGTCCTCTCATGCAAACATGACATATCTTAGGAGATGCAGGGAGGACTTGGCAGAGGCGATGAGACTCCATGCTAAACGATCAAATGCATGGGGATCATTTGGAAAGATAAAGCAGGGGGAGGAGGAACATCCAAGCTTATACCTAGACAGACTGTTGGAAGCTGGAGAAACTATTCTAGGGTTCAGGGACATGACTGCTGAAGACAACATTCAGCATATCAGGAGGCAATTGGTAAAAGGGAGTCAAATTCAAACTTATTTTAGACTGCATTGCCCACAATGGGAGACCATGCCCATTGAAGAATTGAGAAAGACAGCAGCTTATGTCCATGACTCAAAGGATAGTGACTCTAAACATCTAGAAACTCTGAAAAAGATCGAGAGATTGCTGAGCTTAAAAAGCAATTGAGGGAAGCTCAGAAGGCCAGGGAGGTGAAAGAAATCAAAAATATGGCTCTGATGTCCACCAATCAGAGGAGCCAAAGCAGGCCTAGACAATCTAGTGGCAGTGCTAACAACAAAATTAAGAGATGTTTCCTTTGTTCAAAAATTGGCCATGTGGTATGGAATTGTAGATATAAGTCCCAGATTAACTTTGGAAACAGGAATAATAACAATAGCAACAGGAGGAATACATACTATAATTCCAGATATCATAATAACACCAACAATAATAACAACAGGGACAACGATAGTAGATACAGTGATAAGGTTAAGGCTAGATGTTGTGACCATAATTGTGCCAAGTTTAGTAGGTCCCCAAGCTTGTAAAAAATGGAAGAATACCTGTCCCAAGGTGCTAGACCTCGTACATTATGAACCGAGGAAGCAGCCTTAGAGAAAGCAGTTGTTGCAAGAAAAGAGAAAGGCAGTGATAATGATATAGCAAAGGAATGTGAGAAGAACAAAATAGGTGCAGAAGATATTATGAGTTATGGGTTGGAGGAGGTAACACAAAGTTACAAAGATATGACTGAGGAGTTGCAAATGGAGGAGGATATAATAGAAATTAAGGAGAGAATTTATTGGAAACGAAACAGTGATATGGGATACACTGACAGAAAACCAGGCACATCTGCACAAGTTCTTGATAAAAGCTTGAAGAAAGTAGCATTCCTTGATTCTCAATATGGGGGGACAGAACCATTCTGTAGTAAGACTGTGGATCATTTACATGTACAGCAAAGCCAAACAGCGAGGGCAATGATTATAGACAGGTGTTCTAATGGGGATCTCTTGGAAATGGACAGTGTCAATGAGGGAGATGGGCTCCTACAGACCATTGAGAAGGAAAGTACTAAATTCTCAGACACAAGCACTACCTCTTCTCTATCACCAACTAGGGAAGCTGGAAGGGAAAGTGAAAACTCTAGTAGCTACAATACTAGAGGAATTTTAAAGCTAGATCCTAGAGCTAGAGAATTTGTACCAAGCCTACTTCAGGGTCAAGTGCATGAAGATGTAGCACACTTTCAAGCCTGTGATACTCCAAAGAGAGCTGCCTTTGGAGCAGATTCTGAGTTGATGCATTTAAAGGAATTCAGTTTCATGAATGTCAGTAGCCAAGAGAGGAACAAAATGACATCAATAGGGACAAAGGAAGAATCTACAACACTGACTTTGTTTCCTATGCAAAATGCATCTAGAGTTGAGTTTCCTGTTACTGACATGGAGTCTAGGGAGCAAATACAAGAAGAAAGCATAGAGTCACAGGATTGGGATGTAGACATGAACCATGAGCACATTCCCAATTCTGTATAATTTCCTTTAATGCAGAGAAATACCTCTCCTGAATCTAACTTTGCTCAAGTCAAGCAAAGCATGTTCAGTGAAGAGAAGGACACTCTACCTTACTCATGGTCTGGAAAAACTGAGATACATTTTGACACTGATAGGCCCATGAACAGTCCAGGGATGCCAATACAGGCATTGGCAGTCCAACAAGCCACTTTTGAAGGAGATTTACCATCATTACACTCACAGAATCCTGAGCCAGCACAGACAGAAGTCCTAGAACAAGATCAATGGGATTTGGGAGACATAGAGATAGAAACACCTTTGGTACCTGTTGATCAGACAGCTAAAGACAGGGAACCTTTGGTTATGGTGACAATAGGAGATCAAATCTATCCTGCTCTTATTGATACTGGAGCAACCCGATCTGTATTGACATCAGCACCAGAAAATTGTGCACTAATGGGGTCTGTGAGACTAAAAGGAGCCACTGGGCAAATGGAGTTGGTGCCCAAGCTGAGATCTAAGATGGTGAAAATAGGCCCAATGACTTTAGATCATTCTTTTTTGTTGATACCCAGTTGTCCATCCAATCTCCTGGGGAGGGATGTTCTTTGTAAATTAGGTGCCACTATCCAGTATGATAGGTCAGGACAGATATTCCTACACTTACCCAAACAGTCATTCAAACACCATCCCTTGCTATTCCTGGGGCAAGTAGAGGGTGATGAGGAGGAACAACACATAGGGAGTATCTTTGAAATACCAGAAGATATCCCAGAGGAAGTTTGGGCTAAGCATTCAACCGATGTGGGAATTTTAAAATCTGCCACCCCAGTTAAGATCGAGGTGAAAGAGGGTACTCCACCTAGAATCCCTCAATATAAGTTGAGCAAAGAGGCCACAGAGGGTATCAGGCCCATTATCCAAAGTCTCCTAGAACAAGGCATTTTGGTCTACACTATATTCAAGTACAACACACCTATTTTGCCCATTAAGAAGCCGAAGACAGATCCAAATGGCAAGACACAATGGCGTTTTGTACAGGATCTAAGAGCAGTGAATAATTTTGTTAAGAAGGGACATGCAGTGGTACCTAGCCTGGCAAATATTATCGCCGAGATTCCAAGTAATGCAGCCTGGTTCACGGTCATGGACCTGTGCTGTGCATATTTTACTGTACCTCTGCATGAGTCCAGTCAGAAGATTTTTGCATTTTCCTGGGAGGGAAAACAACTCTGCTGGACGTGAATTCCACAGGGATTCGCAGAAAGCGCGAATATCTTTTGTCAAATCCTGCAAAGAGATCTTGAAACCATCATATTCACTGAGAGCAAGCTAGTACATTATGTGGATGACCTTTTGCTAATGTCACCAAGTGCTCGAGTCTGTCAAAGGGACAGCAAATATCTGTTGCAAGAGCTATGAAAAAGGGGACACAAAATTTCCAAAAGTAAGATTCAGTGGGTGTTACCATGCGTAGAATACCTCGGCTTCATGTTGGAAAAGGGTATAAGATGGATTTCCCAAAAGAGAGTTGCACATATACAAAAGCTGTGCATGCCTAAGACCAAGAAGCAGCTCCGTGCAATATTAGGTATCACGGGATACTGTAGGCAGTGGATACCTGGTTATAGTCTGATCTCAAAACCTCTAACAGACTTGTCTAGGAACACTGTCTCAGAACCTTTAAAACTAACAAGGGAGCACAAGCATGCTATAGAAAAACTGAAAACAGTGGTGTTGACCAGTCCAGTACTTGGAATCCCAGACTATGCAAAACCATTTCACCTGTTTGTGCATGAGGACAAGGGAATAGCCAGTGCAGTGTTGATGCAAACTCTTGGGGATCAGTTCAGACCAACAGCCTATTATAGCTCCCAGTTAGATGTTGTGGCTAGGGGGATGCCACCTTGTATGAGAGCAATTGCAGCTGCAGCCCTAATGGTTAAGAAATCTTCAGATCTGGTTTTGGGATGCAGGATTATGCTGTACTCTCCTCATCAAATAGATACCATCTTGAAAAACAGCAACCTGCAAGCGTTTACTTCCCAGCGCTTATCCCATTATCAAATTGTGTTGCTGGGCAATGAGAACCTAACTTTCCATCTTGTAAGGAGATCAAACCAGCTACACTAATGCCAGACTTACCATTAGAAGGGGAACCCATCCATAGCTGTGCAGAAACCTTGGAAATGGTTCAGAAAACGAGAGATGACCTGACCAATATTCCTTTGGTCTCTCCTGATCTCACTTTGTTTACCGATGTTTCTGCATTTGTGGTAGATGGAGAACAGTATACAGGCGTGGCTGTAGTAACTCAAGATGAGACTTTATGGTGTGCAGCTCTACCTAAGTCCATGAGTGCTCAAGGGGCTGAAATCCTGAGTCTCACCAAAGCTTTAGAAATTGGCCAGGGTCAAAGGTTGAATGTTTCGACCGATAGTAAATATGCATTTAATGTAGTACATTGTACAGGCCAAATTTGGAAATATAGGGGATATATAACAGCTGGTGGGAAGGAGATAGCCTATGGGAACCTTATAAACCAACTCCTGAAAGCTATCCAGTTACCTAAGGAAGTGGCAGTAATGCATTGCAGGTCACATCAAAAGGGTACGGATGGGGGGTTCCGGGTTAAGATGGCGGCAGAGTAAAAAGCAGCTCTTAACCTCTCCTGACTGAAACACACAAGACTCCTCAAGAGGACATAAAAACAAGTCCAGACGAATGGAGGAACCCCACAACAGGGTTCAGCGTGGAAGGTACGTGGAATCCAGGCATTTCCATGCTATAAAGGGGTGAAACAGCTCTCACTAAATCGCGGGCTGAGCAACCACCCCACCCCCACCCCTGCCACACACAACACCTATAGTGACGAAGCCAGTTAAAAAGAAATAGAGCAAGTTTGGGGCACCCATTGAGTCATTGGCAGCTCCAGGGCCTGTTCCTGAGAGCAGCAAGATTTGGGACCCCAAAAAGCCAAAGAACGCACACAAACTCTGAGCGCAGGAGCGGCAGAGGCTTGGGGGGAGGCACACACAGCCACAAGCTAAACCTCTGAAACCCTGAGTGGGGAACCAGCGTAGACGGGTATACGACTGTGGAAGCAGCGCTCTGAGACTTGTAAAGAAACCTCCAGCAGAGGATCAAGCAAGGGGGTCCACCAGGGGACTTGACCTTGGAAAAAACCAGACCTCAGACCTCAGGAGCCAAAAGACCGCGGACAGACCCCAAGCACGAGGATAAAGCTGAGAAGCTGCTGGGCTAATGATGGCTACCCAGACTCAGGAAGTTCAGAAGAGAAAGATGAACAACAAGAAAAAGAAGTCTTTAACACTTGACAACTTTTACACAGAGAAAATCCAGACAACCGAGCAAACAGAGGAGGAGAGCAAACAAGCATCCAGACCCTCCTCAAATAAGGAAAATGGGTCACAAGCTATGGAAGAGTTCAAAACTGAGATTCTGAGGAAGATGGACGAGATCTGGCAAGAAAATAACAGTTTAAAAGGTAGAATCTTGCAATTGGAAAGTGAGGCTCAGAAATCAAATGAACTGATAAGCAAATTGAACCAGATTAAAAAAGAAAACCAAAAGATCATAGCTGGAAACGAAAAGTTTAGAGCCGAAAACCAGTCCCTAAAGGCTAGAATTGAGCAATTAGAAGCTAATGATCTCTCAAGACAACAAGAACAAATAAAACAAAGTCAAAAGACTGAAAAAATAGAAGGAAATATGAAATATCTCAATAAGAGAGTGACAGACCAAGAAAACCGGTCTAGAAGAGACAATTTGAGAATAATTGGTCTTCCAGAAAAACCAGAAATTAATAGAAACCTGGACTCCATACTAAAAGAAATTATTCAGCAAAATTGCCCTGAAGTCCTACAACAAGAGGGCAATATAGACATTGAAAGGATTCAGAGAACACCCACTACATTCGATCCAGATAAGGAAACGGCCAGAAATATAATTGCCAAATTCAAGAGCTTTCAAGCAAAAGAAAAAATCTTACAAGAAGCCAGAAAGAGACGATTCAAGGAATATCAAGGAACACCAATCAGGATCACACAGGATGTGGCAGCCTCCACGCTAAAAGACCGCAAGGCTTGGAATACAATATTCAGAAAGGCAAGAGAGCTGGGCTTGCAACCACGGATCAACTACCCATCAAAATTGACTATATATTTCCAGGGGAAAATATGGGCATTCAACAAAATTGAAGAATTCCAAGT
>NW_025368550.1:0-4808 GCF_016433145.1 Gracilinanus agilis | reverse complement strand
CCCTTGATTGACTTCCCTTTCTACCCCCTCCCTTATTTCCCCCACCTTTTTGTTTTTAAAAGGCTTATGAATTCCCTCCCCCTTCTCCCCTCCCTTTTTTGACCTTCCCACTCCCCTGCTCCCCTTGGTTTATCCCTTCTGACTTTCTCAGTAGGGTTAGATAGAGTTTTTTATTCCAATGGATAATAAAGCTACACTTTCCTCTCAGGATTGATTACACTAAGGGTAAGGTTTGATTATTACCTCTTAATGCTCTCTTCCTCTCCTTCTTATAATAGTATTTGTCCCCTCTCCCTCCCATGCCCTCTTTGTGTGTAATAGAATATTCTATTTTCTTATTCACTCAAGTTTCTCTTGGTGTCCCCTGCTATTTACCCCCTCTTTCCCATCCCCCACGCCATCTTAGATTATTTAGTGTTCCACCCTCACCCTGTGAATTATTCTTCTGGTTACTATAATAGTGAATATTATAATAGTGAATAGAGTTCACTACAGAGAATTATACATAACATTTCTCTACATAGGAATACAGATAATTAGATCTCACTGAGGCCCTTAAAAAGGCAAATTTAAAAATTATAAGTTTTCTTTCTTTTCCCTCTGTATCTTATTTACCTTTTCAGGTTTCTCTTGATTTTTATGGTTGGATATCAAACTTTCCATTTAGCCCTGGTCTTTTCTGTGCAAATACCTGGAATTCTTCAATTTTGTTGAATGCCCATACTTTCCCTTGGAAATATATAGTCAATTTTGATGGGTAGTTGATCCGTGGTTGCAGGCCTAGCTCTCTTGCCTTTCTGAATATTGTATTCCAAGCCTTACGGTCTTTTAGCGTGGAGGCTGCCAGATCCTGTGTGATCCTGATTGGTGCTCCTTGATATTTGAATTGTCTCTTTCTGGCTTCTTGTAAGATTTTTTCTTTTGCTTGAAAGCTTTTGAATTTGGCAATAATATTTCTAACCGATTTCTTCTCTCGGTCGAATGTAGTGGGTGTTCTATGAATCCTTTCGATGTCTATATTGCCCTCTTGTTGTAGGACTTCAGGGCAATTTTGCTGAATAATTTCTTTTAGTACGGAGTCCAGGTTTCTATTAATTTCTAGTTTTTCTGGAAGACCAATTATTCTCACGTTGTCTCTTCTAGACCAGTTTTCTTGGTCTGTCACTCTCTCATTGAGATATTTCATATTTCCTTCTATTTTTTCAGTCTTTTGACTTTGTTTTATTTGTTCTTGTTGTCTTGAGAGATCATTAGCTTCTAATTGCTTGATTCTAGCCTTTAGGGACTGGTTTTTGGCTATAATCTTTTGGTTTTCCTTTTCAATCTGGTCATTTCTGGTGTTCAATTTGCTTATCAGTTCATTTGATTTCTGAACCTCACTTTACAATTGCAAGATTCTACTTTTTAAACTGTTATTTTCTTGCCAGATCTCTTCCATTTTCCTCAAAATCTCAGTTTTGAACTCTTCCATAGCTTGTGAGGAGTTTTCCTTATTTGAGGAGGGTCCGGATGCTTGTTTGTTCTCCTCCTCTGTTTGCTCGGTTGTCTGGATTTTCTCTGTGTAAAAGCTGTTGAGTGTTAAAGACTTCTTTTTCTTTTTATTATTCTTTCTCTTCTGAACTTCCTGAGGCTGAGTAGCCATCATTAGCCCAGCAGCTTCTCAGATTTATCCTCGCGCTCAGTGTCTGTTCGCGATCTATTGGCTCCTGAGGTCTGAGTTCTGGTTTATTCCAAGGTCAAGCCCCCTGGTGGGCCCTCTTGCTTGATCCTCTGCTGGAGGTTTCTTTACAAGTCTCAGGGCGCTGCTTCCACAGTCGTATACCCGTCTGCACTGGTTCCCCACTTAGGCTTTAGTTCCTGGTTGTGTCTGCCTCCACCCACGCCTCTGCTCAGCCAGCACTCTGCGCCCAGCGTCCTGCTCCCACGCTCAGATTTCGCCTGTGTTTTTTGACTTAATGGGGTCCTAAGTCTTGCTGCTCTCAGGAACAGGTCCCGGAGCTGCCGATGACTCGATGGGTGCCCCAAACTTGCTCTATTTCTTTTTTGCTGGGTTCGGAGCTATAGATGAGTGTGGAGGTGGTGGGGGTGGGGTGGTTGCTCAGCCTAAGATTTCGTGAGGGCTGTTTCACCCCTTTATAGCATGGAAATGCTTCGATTCCACGTACCTTCCACGCTGTGCCCTGTTGTGGGGGTTCCTCCGTTTGTCTGGACTTGTTTTTATGTCCCCTTGAGGAGTTTTGTGTGTTTCGGTCAGGAGAGGTTAAGAGCTGCTTCTTACTCTGCCGCCTTCTTAACCCGGAACTCCTCTGTAATCCATTTTATATAAAATTCACTTCTAGACATGATTAGCATTTTTGTTGATGTTTTTTTTTTACATTTTTACATTTATTTATTTAAATAATTAATTTAGAATATTTTTCCTTGGTTACATGATTCATGTTCTTTCCCTCCCCTCCTCCCTCCCTTTCCCCATAGCCAATGAGCAATTCTACTGGGTTTTACATGTATCATTGCATAACAATAGTCATGTTAAAAAAGATGGATCTTTGTTTCAGGATGAGAATTAGGGACATTAAAAATTCTATACAATTTCTCTCTACAGAGCAACCCATCCTCTTCCTCTTATAAAATTCTGGTCTCAGTTTATTATCTATTTGACATATCTATTCAGAACGTATATAGCGATGAACCAGATCTATGGACTGTCCATCTACCTTAATATCATAGTTTGAATAATAGGCACGCTCTATTTATTTGTTTTCTACCCTGCAGATAATTTTTTAAAAACCATTACCTTCTGTCTTAGGATAAATACTGTGTGTTGGTTCCAAGGTAGAAGAGTGGTAAGGGTAGGCAATGGGGGTTAAGTGACTTGCCCAGGGTCCCACAGCTAGGGAATGTCTGAGGCCAGATTTGAACAATGGACCTCACTCTCTAGGCCTGACTCTCAATCCACTGAACCACCCAGCTGCTCCCAACACTCTGCAGATAATTAAGTTGAACTCTTTTGAGTAATTATAGATTAGAAATATAGGTGGAATCTGTTCAGTTTATTGGGGCTTGGTATAGGCAACACAATGTCAACTATAAGCAGGAATAACACCATCCAGAAGATATATTCCATTCATATTTTACTCTGGAGAAACTCCATGACATTAGTAAACATCTTTGTGAACATATCTCTTCCTGTTTTATACTTCTCTTAATATTAATAATCAGAGGGTAATAGAACACATTTATGTCTGTTGAATCTTTCAAAGAATATGTTGGCTGTTGCCCTTCAAACTCAAAGAAGACTAAAATGGCATCACTGGAGATGACATTTAGCTCAAGCACAAATTGCATTTAAATGAGGCAAAGTTGCCAACTTCACTCTGTCTTCCAGAATCATGGGAGTCCACTGGAAAGACAAAAGTCAGTACAGCTGGTGATGGCTTGGGATGAAGTGGATGACTATGGCTTCTTTGATGTCTAACCAAGTTCTAAAGTTTCTTTAATGCCCACTTATAGCATCTTCATGACTGATGGAATAAACTGTTCTCATCTGATCATTCCTCTGGGGGAAGTCTTGACATGCTTGAAGTAGACATCCCTCTAAGTTACCAACAATGTTGAGGACTGTTGGTTACCCTCAAGCTGCTTTAGTCTGTCTGCTGAGATGGTTTCCCAGGATGTGGTTGTTGCTCAATCTATAGCTTCTTGGAACCATAGGTGAGAATTGGCTGGAAGCCCTGAAAAGTGCTTGGCAAGCCTTTAACCTCGAAGTACTAGTTTTTCCTGAACACTTCCATATGTCTTCAAGGAATGCATGTGATTTTAACATGTTCATGAGATACACTTTATTGGAGGAGAGCCTTTAAGATATTGTTTTGTCCTATTAAATAAAATTTCTTTTTTTTTTAACCCTTGTACTTTGGTGTATTGTCTCATAGGTGGAAGATTGGTAAGGGTGGGCAATGGGGGTCAAGTGACTTGCCCAGGGTCGCACAGCTGGGAAGTGGCTGAGGCCGGGTTTGAACCTAGGACCTCCTGTCTCTAGGCCTGACTCTCACTCCACTGAGCTACCCAGCTGCCCCTAAAATTTCTTTTTATAGTTAATAAGCAAAAAAGTGGAAACTTTTAGACTCTACAGCTTCCAGTTGATTGTGTGATTATAAAGAAATGATCTTTTGCAGAATGCTATTTGCAAAAGTGTGCTGTTATTTTCTTAGAGCTTAACCAAACTTGATATCAATATGTAAATAGTCTATTCTCCAAAAGATTTTATAGATATTAGAAAGTACTTATATAATAGTAATTTGTATTTTAGTGACCTTTTTCAATAGTAATAATGCCCACATCCCTCACTTCAGTCATTTTGTATTTTCCACTCCTTCAGATAAATTAAGAGTCATCTCCTCAGCATCCTTAAATTTGTGTTGTCTATAGGGTAGAATTCCTTTGTGTATACTTGGTTTAATTAAGTTGTTTTTCTTAAATTTATTTTCTTTGTTGCCAATTCTATTTTTGCATCTAAGACAGGGACTGATCTCGATGTCGAGGTGTGGTAATTTCAGTGTCATTGATGGAGATAATTGTATATTAAAGTAATCTTAATAGTTATTTGACTTTTTGGGGGTTTCCAGTTTCTCTCTCAGGAAGATATGGCTTATTGAAAGCTTTTTTTTTGGCTAAGTTTTTCATTATTTTGGCCAAAATTTCCATTTTCTTCCACTAATTCTCTTTGTCTTGTGAGACAATAATGCTTATAATATTCTAATTGTCCTCCTTTATATATTTCAAATAACTTTCCATTTCTATTATATATA
>NW_025368549.1:0-2719 GCF_016433145.1 Gracilinanus agilis | reverse complement strand
AAAAAAATATCATTACTTTCCATTTTAGAATCAATACTAAGTATCAGTCCAAGATAGAAAAATGGGAAGGTCTAGGAAACTGGGTTTAAGTGACTTGCCCAGGGTCACACAGCTAGCAAGTACTCAAGGCCAAATTTGAACATAGGACTTCCTGTGTGTAGACCTGGCTCTCTATCCACTGAACCACCTACCTGCCCCATCTTTCCTCTTTCAAAGTTATCTTTTGAAAAAAGAAATCCTTACCATCCATCTTAGAATCAATATTGCATACTGGTTCCAAGGTAGAAGACTGGAAAGGGCTAGGCAATGGGGTCCAGGCAATGGAGAACTCACCCAGGGACACACAGTTAGGAAGTATCTGAGGTCACTTAGGAAGTATCTGGGATCAGATTGGAACCTAGGACCACCATCTCTAGGCCTGGCTCTCAATCCCCTGAGCCATCCAGTTGCCTCCATAGAACAGAGTTGTCTTTCTTTACTCGGTTCTGTTGTCCTGATTTTGCTCACTTCACTCTGCATCCGTTCCTGCTACCCAGGATTCTTTGAAATCATCTCATTTCATTATTTTCTTACTACACAATTATATTCCATAACAGTCATTCATAGGTAAGTCTGTTCAGTTATTTCCCAGCTCTCTAGAGGCTATCTAAGATATCCCCAATTAGATGCTTGGTTTTTTTTCTTTTTTCTCCTTTTAATCACCCCCTTCAAGATCAGAATATCACCTTCCCTCTTAACTATTCCTCCCACTCCCCTCCCCAATTGTTTCCCTGTTGAATTCAAGGGACAGGCTGTCCCAAAAGTCCTACTTCCATTTTAAGAGTGTATGTGTTTTCAACTCTCTTTTGTATGTTTCAGGCAAAAGTACTACTGCCCACTGCCCTTACACCTTACACCATGTTTTTTTCTCCCCTTCCTCTTCTTTTCCACATTGATGTATTCCTTTTACCCTCCCTTTTGTTTTCCCTCATCAAATGCTCACAAAAGAATCATGCTATCCCTAATCTACCCTCCTTTGAAAGCTTCTGAAGGAACACTTGTTTCTTTCCCCCCATAGAGTGCCAACTCTACCCAACTGCTCAAATAGCTCTGCTCTTCTCAGTAGGAAAAAGTGCTTGAAAGTCCACTATTGTACTGAAGTTTCATTTTCCCCATAGGATAATATTCAGTCTTACAGCTAAAGTATAGATTCTTTGGACTTTTGAAATACTGTATTACGAATAATAACAGCTAGCCTTTCAATGCTAACCACTTAACAAATATTATCTCATTTGATCCTCACAACAACCCTGTGAGGCAAATGTTATTACTATCCTCATTTTACAGTTGAGGAAGTTCAGAGTGCATGAGGCTACATTTGAACTCAAGTCTTCCAGACTGCTGGTGATGATCTGCCTTGGCAAAGAGAGCACCCTCCCACCAGGGAAATCACAGCTTGATTTTTTAAAATTACTTCGTATTGAAATAAACTAAACTGAGATGGGGGATGGAGAGAATGCACAGGGAAGTTGTGGCCTCCTAAAATGGAAGATAGAAAAGAGTTGCCTCAGAAGTTAGGACTCAACTTCAAGTCCTGTCTCACTAGTCCCATGATCTTGGAGAAGTCATAAATGATCCTACGATCCGTTTGTCTATTCCTTTATGGTTCTGTGCCTCAGTTTCCCCCTATGTAAAATGGGAAGGGGTGTGAATTAGATGGTCTCCAAGGTCTCTTAAGAGTTCTAGATCTCCTCCTCCCTTCCCTCTGTCATATTTTACCCTTCTCAGAATAGCCTACAATTCAGTGACACCAGCCTTTTTTGCTGTTTCTCCCATGAGACAGAATTTTAACGCAGTTCTTCCTGACTCCAGGTCCAGCGTTCTATCTACTATACGGTGCCACCCTGTTTTTTGAAACCTTTACCTTCTATCTTAGAATTGATACTAAGGGGGGGGATGGCTAGCTGCTTCAGTGGTTTGAGAGCCAGGCCTACAGTTGGGAGGTCCTGGGATCAAATCTGGCCTCAAGCCACTTCCTATTACATTGATTAACCTTCATTGCTCTTCTTGAAACTGACACTTAATATCAATTCTAAAACACAAGGTAAGGGTTGTTAATTGAAGCAGGGAAGTCTAAGAGGCTTCTTTCTATTTAAAACAACGGCCAAATATGATAATACTAAGGCTGAAAGCTCAGGTCTCATACCCACATGGCCCAGTCACCACTGTTTTAGGTCAGAGCCACAGATTTAACCCTATGGTTCCTGACCCCAGCCAGTCACCTTATAAATGTGTGCTCTTAGTCACACGCTCAACTAACTGTGTACAGCTATATTACCACAGGCCCATCATCCCTCCAGAAGTAGAAAACATGAAAGGACAGTTTGAGTCATCAGAGAATCACTCAATATCAGAGGCACCATCAACCCAAAAACACAGAATTTAAGAGAATTTAACCAGGAAGAATCTTTGAGGCCAGCTGAATCCAATGATCTTGCTTTATAGGTAGGAAAGCAGAGTCTGCCCAGAGAGTTAGAAAATAGGTAGGAAAGCAGATCCAATGATCTTGCTTTATAGGTAGGAAAGCAGAGTCTGCCCAAGTCAGAAGAGGGCAGAGGCTGGGCTCTGATCAGGTCTCTGGACTCCCAACAAGGACATCTTTCATCCCAACAGCCATCACTGAATGCCTCTTCGGACTGGCGTTGTGATTTCTTCCCAGTAAGGAAACTCCCCCAGCACT
>NW_025368548.1:0-3494 GCF_016433145.1 Gracilinanus agilis | reverse complement strand
ATTTTTCTCTCTATATATATATATTTCCTATGATACTATGACTACATAATCTTTTGGGTTCTTTCTGGCTCTATTCCTGTGATCTCAATAGAACATGACTGTCTGTGAATCAAAAAAGTGAGGTAGTTGATTTCTTACTCATGATATTCGATTGAGTTTAGGGGTTAGAAAGCCACTGTAGTACTGCTGATTTTTATCACTGTTGGTGTTGACATGCTAGCAACAACTATGACAGTAGTGAAAATATTTTGAGGGTTTTAATATTAATAAATATAAGTAAGTGGATAATTGGGGCTTGGGAGACAAACTCCTTTCCTTTCTCAAGGCTCTTTTCCTGGCCTCAATCCCCTCCACAATTTCACTTTGTCAGACAACTTCCCTGGAATGAAGCAGGACCATTCATAGACTATTAAGGTCATAGGTCTTTAGATGGAGAGACAGAAAAGACAATCTTCTAAAGGCTCCACGTGATAGTAGAGGGAAGTAGTTTGGCTTAGTGGCAAAATTCATGTATTAAGAGCAGGAAAAATGAGTTTGCTCTTTGTGCCACTGTGAACAAATCACTTCATCACCTTCTCCAAATGAGGAAGTAGAACTTGCTGGGTCTAAAATCCATTCCAATTCTTAAGATTCTATGATTTTAGGTATCTCTCATCATTTACATATTACCAGTTCTGACTATTCAAAGTATCTATGTGTATATATGCATGTGTGTATATGTATGAGTCTCTCTCTGTGTGTGTGAGTGTTCCCTGGTTCCCATGCCACTGTCCAGCTTGTGGCAAATTTTGGGCAAACCCCAGAGGACTGATATAATACGTGGACCTTTTCAGATTGATTCTCTGGCAGGAAGTGAACAGAAAATTCCAGTTAGGGGTAAGGACTGAGAAGGAAAAAGATAGACAAATTATAATAGAGTAGAAAGTGCAGATTGAGAAAACCTGGGTTCAAATCACAGTGCTGCTATTTCTAATTATGAAACTTCCTCTGGTCTTAAGTTTTCTCGTTTATAAAATGAATTAAAGGGTTGAACTGTTCTTTAAAGATTTTTCTAGTTCTCAAACCTATAACAGGTTGACTAATCAGTGGAGACCTGAATACTCCTTTAAACCCTCTCTCTGAGTCTTAGAGATCTTCAGAACTTGGGTCTCCATCTTATCATTAAAGTTCTTAATTTTCCTATTCTATAGGGATCTTTACATAGTGCATCTTGTGAATGCTTGGGTCCTGTACTTACATAGGAATTAGTCTCCTTAATGAGTAGCATTGATATTACTTGAGCTCTTGATAAAGGATTAAATGTTTGTTAAGGATTGCAGAGTGGGAGAAGAATCTATCAGTATAATTCTATTCATTTTGTGCATAATTAGCTTAAAATTAAAAAAGAAAAAAGAACAAATACTGCAGGCCCAATATACCTGGCCCAACCCTTTTACTCTGAGGCTCCAAAATTAACAGCAGACTGGATATTAAATGCTAGGATCGATGTTGTAGGCCATTTACAAAAAAGTCAACAAAACAAACTATTCAGCTATTGAGTAGATATTTTATGCATAATATAGTATGCCTTAATACCTGGAAATAAATACCATTGGCTCCTAGGATATCATGTTGATTGGTATTTTCTCTCTGTGTGTGTGTGTGTGTGTGTGTGTGTGTGTGTGTGTGTGTGTGTTTTCCCCAATTACATGTAAAGCAATTGTTAGCATTTTCTAAAAGTTTGAGTTCTAAATTCTTTCCTTTTCTCCCTTATCTCTCCTCTCCCTTCCCCTTTCTCTTGAAATCTCTAGATTATACTTGTGTGATCATACAAAACATATTTACACATTGGTTATATTGTAGAAGATCCATATTAAAAAATAAAGCTATAAATAAAGTAAAAGGGAAAAGTAGTATGCTTCAGTCTGCATTGAGTACATCAGTCTTTCCTCTGGAAGTGGAGAGCATTTTCATAATGAGGTCCCTTGGGCTTAGCTTGGATCATTGTATTGCTAAGAATAACTCAGTTATTCATGGTTGATCATTGAACAATAATGTTATTCCTGTGTTCAGTTTTCTCCAGGTTCTGCCCCCTTCACTTTGCATCAGTTCATATAAGTCTTTCCAGGCTTTTCTAAAATCATCCTTTTCATAATTCCTTGAGGCACAATAGTACTCCATTGCAATCATATACCATGACTTATTCAGCCATTCTCCAGTTGATAGACATTGTCTCAATTTCCAATTCTTTGGGTGGTATTCTCTTAAGAGTCTTTTCAGTCACATTTGTAGTTTAATCTTGAAGTGGTATCAAGGCAATAGTTAGAGGATATGCATTAAAATCCTAGCTCTATTCCTTACTGACAAAGTGAAGATGGGTTAGTCATTTTTACTCCTCTAGGTCCCAATTTCTTCTTGTAAAATGAAGAAATTGGATTAAAGCAGAGGTCCTTAGCTTGAGAGTCTGTGAATATTAAAAAAAAGGATCATTTATTTCAATATAAGTAGTGTCCTTTGTGATCCTATTTTTCATTTTATTATTTTAAAATATTATTTTGAGAAGCACTCTATAAACTTCTACAGACTGCCAAAGGGGTACCAAAAAAAGGTTAGAATCCTTTAACTAGATGTTCCCTAGGTCCGCTTTCAGCTCTAATATTAGATGAACCTACTATATATGAAGGGTAAGAGGAAGGAGAAGAATCTTTTCCTGACTAGAAAAGGACAGTGAGAGGTAATTCATGATGAGAGAGGATCATATTCGCACCTTCAATCTTTTAAAAGCTACATGGGGGAGTGGAAAGAGTGCTAGTGTTGAAGTCAGAGCACTTGGATTTGAATTCTGTAACAGATATTGTATTACTTGTGTGACTTTAGCCAAATCATTTAACCTCTCTGGGTCTGAGTTTCTTAATTTGTAAGATGAAAGGGTTGGATTAGATAACCTCTAGCACCCCTTTGAGCGCTAAATGTATAAACATAAACTGTGGGGAAGAAGTAATATATCTTGAGGTCTACCTTTTTAGCTGTTATTTGACCTCTTTGGAAAGTCCTCTTACCTTCTTTCCTCATGAAACCCCTGATCCAAATCTGATCTCATGAGCAGGGAAAAACTGAAAGCAAAATTTGGAAACAGGGACTGTCATAGCCCCCCCTCCCCTCCTCCCAGGGCTCTTACCAGCCCCACTTTTACCCCTCACCTAGAAAAGAAAACTGTGTAATACACTTTCACCGAAGTGTAAGAGGCTTAATGTGTTAATGATGGGTAACCACTAAAACTATTTGCACTTTAAAATCCCTCCTTGGAGAGGGATTTTTAAAAACAGAAGCAAATCCCTCAAGATCAACTTTCAGGCGCCTTAATCTTTTTGGTGTCATGTACTACTCTGGTAGTATGGTGAAACCTAGAGATCCTTTACCAGAATAATATTTTGAAATGTTTAAATAAAATATGCAGGATTTCAAGAAAACATATATATATATGTATATATATGTATGTAGTCTATATGTATATC
>NW_025368547.1:0-7394 GCF_016433145.1 Gracilinanus agilis | reverse complement strand
GACACTCTGGATTGCACCCACATTCTTCCCCTGCTCCCCGGTGTTGTAAGCCTGAAAGCCAGGACTACCATGATGGTTTTGGCCAAAATGGAGGACACTGCTACAGTGAACACAATCCCCAATGTTGTTTGTCAGAGAAGGCAGGTGACTGATGAAGGATGGCCAATGAAGAGCAAGGAGCAGAGGAAACAGAAGTTGAGGGAGATGAGGAGAGTGTAGCTGAGAGCCCGGTTATTGGCTTTGACTATGGGGGTGTCTTGAAACTTCAAAAATATCCAAAGAACCAGAACTGTCATTAGAGAGAAGGAAAGAGCCACACAGATCAGAGGCAGCCCCAATGGGTCTGAAACATCCAGGAAAGTCACAACCTTGGGGAGGCATCGATTTCTTTCCTTATTTGGATACTCATCTTCGTGGCACTTCACACAATGCTTCATATCTGCCCAGGGACAAACAAATTCTTAGGATTTTAGATTCAACAATTTATCCTTATCCCCACAAAGAAAAAATAGATATATTTCCTTAAAATAGTATTTATTACTTCCCAAGGCATACTAGGAAAAGGTCATTGATAAGTAACCTAGTACCCAATCCAGCCTCACTCTATATTCATTATTTTAATTGATTTCATTTTTCAGTATTCAGCTTTTCTAACTAAATACAAACTTGTCTTATGAGTCCATTTTCATTGGACAATAGACATAGAAACTGGAACTCCATTATACTGTTCTCCAGATCCTTTCTGAATACGTTGTGTCCTAGCAATAACTATAGATTTGATTATCTAAGAATCTAACTAGATATTAAGCAAAAAAATCAAGAAATCATCATCTGCTTACTGTGGGTCAGGAACTAAGTAACATGCTTGAGTTGCAGACATAAATAATGGAACAATATCTACCCAAAAATTCCTCATATCCTACTAGATGACAGATAACAGTACAACATTTTTTCAATAGTCTCTATTAGATGTCCAGCAAATTTATAGATATCTATATTTCAGGTGTAAGTTTATTATAGATAGGGGGTTGTACCTCATGCATTGAATGTCATCTCTCTATTTACTTTCTCTTTTGTATTTTCTATCTCTTTTCAAGACAGAAGTTAATTCCTGTCTCCTCAAGAAGGCTTTTTCTATTCTTCCCAGTGATGTTTTCCTTCAGGTCTGAGGTTACCTTCATCTGCTCTGTATATATTTTCTATTTACCACTTATTTGTCCATTGTCCTCCCCTCATAATATGACTTCACTTAATATAGGGTCTGTTTTGCCTTTGTTTTTATCTCCAGGACTTAGTTTAGTGCCAGGAACATATCCCTGAATGAATGTTTGCCATCTCACTGACTAACATGTCTGCTGGAGAATCTGTCCTTCCATCAAGAATCCCTGGACCTTGCCCATAACACTGTTCTGTTTTTTTTTGTGAGATGTGGATACGTGTTCCAAAATAACAAAAGATTGAGCATCCAAGCTCTGATACAGCCCAGGTGCCAGAACATGAAAACTCTTCCATGGAATCACCAATGTCATTGCATTCACTTCCTTGTTCTGAAGAGCCTCTTATTCAGATCCCAAGGGAACATCCATAAATGAAGAACAAATATCTCCGAATCCTCCAATATCTGATAGTATTCTGGCCTCTAGGATAACTGATTCCTCCCCTTTTTCCTCTTTATCCTGTGCCACCAGCACTCTCACATATCCCTAAGTGCTAACATTAAGGTAGAACTGATGCTATCCTGGGTTGAGTTAAAATGTAGAAAAGAAATTGTGATTGCTTTTACCATTCCATGGACTGCCTGACATTTCTGTGGGAAACACTAAATCAAGGAAAACACATGTAAAAGATGGAAAGGAAAATGCAGGAGATTGACCTCATTTGAAGGAAGCTGAGAACTCAATCAGTACATTTAGCCTCATTCGATGGGTTTATTTCAGTGCCATCCACTGAATTCATGCTGAGAGGATATTGGGGAAGGATTGAAAGTTTCCTTACTCCAATTTTATCAAGTTGTTAAAAAAATTTCCCAATCTCTCCCTTACCCATGCCCAGGTGGTTTATTTTCCATTCCCTGTGGAGGACCACTCCAACTCTAAAATTCTCTGATTCTGCTATCCTATAACAATGTTAGGAAGTTTACAGGTTTGAAATCATTTACATACAGAGGCAAAGAATGATTCTAATATGTTGCTGTATACATTGTATTAAACCTTAAATGTCTTTACTATTGAAGGATGACTTTTGCATAACCTGTGATTATCCCAGGGTATTACACTAGTGGTGTATGTTATAGAATAAATGGGAAATATATGAAGGGTTGCCAATCAGTGAGGCTTGTACTTGAGGGCTCTGGGTGGTATAAACTAGATCTTTCAGGCAGGGAAGATTATCTCTTAATACAGAGCAACTTAGGTCAGCAGAGATTGTGAGAGCCTGACTAAAGGTTTTATTCAGCTTCCTGCTGTTATTCTAAATTCCCTTGAGGGGAGGATTAAGAGGCCCCTCCCTGCCAGTGAAAACTGAAACCTACAGGAAGTTAAAGATACCCACTTCCTGCCCAAGATGGATGCCTGGTTTAGCCCTCAAGAAATGAAAGAAAGTTATTCCTTTCATTCTTCAGCCTTTGCCCTACTAATGGGTACAATGATGCACCATAAGCTCTTTGTATAAAAGCCAAAGGGGTTTATTAATGTCAAGGGTAAGCTGAGGGAAAAGGGATGAGGGACTGATAACTGCTGCTAAGGGAGAAGCTGGTGCTGGGGGAGAGTCACAGAAGAGGGGATTAGGCAGAGGGAGCTAGCTCCCTCAGCCAGGGATAATTTCACTGCCCTGAGGTAATGAGGTTCAGCAGATTACTAGATGAGGTGAGAGCTTGGTGTAGGTTGTCCCTGCCTATAGAAGCTAGTTCCCACAATTTCCACCCACCAAAAATACCCTCCTCCCCGGGCCCAATGGGGAAATCCAGGGAATAGCAGGATCTCAAGGGAAATCAGGCAAAGCCCAAAAGCCCCAAAATCAAAAAGCCCTTCAGTTGGTACTCCAGGGATATTTATAGACCAACTCTAATGTTTTCCCCGTGAGACCAGCCCCCTGGCTGGGTCAACATTCTATTCCCTCCAACTGCCAGGATTGAATCAGGTGGATTTGCAAGTGCAAGAGATTTTTGCAGCAATCCTGCATTACAGGTAACATGATAAATAACTCAGGCCAGACTGATTCAGAAAAGAAGGGCAAAATATCTTTGACAAAATTCTTAGAGACAATACAACTCTTGCACATAATGGAGAATATACTTCATTTTTGGATGATTCATCAAAATATAATATTGAAATATGACAAAGCAGAGGACTGACAGAATATCTAGCATATACCAGGGGTACCTCTTTCCTCTGAGAATAATTTCTCCAAATCTAAACTAAACTAAAATCTCTAAAGAATGTTATACCCATATGTACATAAACTGAGCTCTATCCTATCAAGAAGGATACTCCTTCACACTGCAGCCAGTTCTCTCCTATTGCATGTGAAACCAGAAAAAGACCATACAAATGAGTTTGATTAAGAGATAGGCAAAGACAGCTTTTTATAAATTTCGTACCTGTCATTTTGAATAGTGGACATCATATTCTAATTGTGTGTCATTTATTCAGGTCACTTTTCGTTAGCCCAGTATTTTTCACTGTTTAAACTTATTTCCTTATATCCTTGTGTTCAGTCAGTGATGAGTCTGTATGTGACCTGACCTGAGAGCAAAAGACCAGTATATGTGTCCTATGGGTTTAGGAGCAAATATCCAGCAGACACTTACCCATTTGATCAGAGATTTCCCCCTCAGGGCACAGAGAACAGTTGAAACAGCAGATGGCCTCCCCTTCCAGGAGAGTTTGTCTAAATCCAGGACCACAGCTCATACTGCATGTGGCACAGAGAGTCTACAAACAACGGAATAAAATGCAAAATTATACTGGAAATGAACAGGACAGAGGATATTGTTATCATAGGGTGATTAACAGTGTTTTGGGTCAAAGAAGCTTATTCTGAAGGGAAAATGTGAGATTTGTTACTAGTGTTTCTTTCACTGGGAATAAGAGATAGAATTAGCACTGAGCTGAAAATTAAGAGAGATGGATTCTATTCCCACCAGTGGCTTTGGAAAACTGGCTGAATCTTTTAGACCTCCTTGACTTTAATCATTTGTAAGAGAGTTGAACAAGATAACATTTCAGCATCCTCAGTTACCTAACATTTTGTATTCCTCAATATCGGCTTTGTCTTTTTAATAGTTGCAACCCAAGTTATTGAAGCAAATGTATGTGACTGACCTAAAACATACTTTTTCTCTTTGCAAGTAGTATGCACAACACAGATTAAATTAAAGATGAGACTGCTCTGATTATTGATTGGAATGGAAATGGAAAATTTGACTCTCCTGTGGAGAAAAAAAAATTGTTGGGTTCAGAAATACACGGGATGCAGAAAAAGCTTTTTAAGAAAAAAGAACATCCATTTCTGTTTAAAAAGCAATAAATAACATTGAGGAAAATGGAACATTCCTTCAAATAATAAATATCTATCTAAAACCATCAGCAAGCATCATCTGTAATGGGGATAATTAGAAGCCCTTCTCAGTAAGATCAGGAGTGAAGCCAAGGATGCCCATTGTCATTAATACTATTCAATAATGCAAGAGAAATACTGATTATAGCAATAAGAGAGGAAGAAAGTGAAGGAATTAAAATAAGCAGTAAGGAAATAAAGCTTTCACTCTAAACAGGTGATATGATGGCATACTTAGAGAATCAACCAAAAAAGTAATTGAAACAACTGACAACTTTAGCAAAGATGCAGAATATAAAATAAACTCACATAAATCACTAGCATTTCTCTTTACTTCCAATACAGGTCAACATCAAGAGAAGAAAATGAAATCTCTATTAAAGTAAAGGTAGAGAAAAACTCTGACAGATGTCTAATAACTCAAATATACAAGGAGTTAAATAAATTGTATAAAAAATAAAGCCATTCCCCCATTGATAAATGGGCAAGGGACATGAATAGGCTATTTTCAGATAAAGAAATCAAAAGTATCATTAAGCACATGAGAAAGTGTTCTAAATCTCTAATAATTAGAGAAATGCAAATCAAAACAGCTCTGAGTTATCACCTCACATCTAGCAGATTGGCTAAAATGAAAGAAGGGGAGAGTAATGAATGTTGGAGGGGATGTGACAAAATTGGGACATTAATGCATTTCTGGTGGAGTTGTGAACTGATCCCACCATTCTGGATGGCAATTTGGAACTATGCTCAAAGGGCAATAAAAGACTGCCTGCCCTTTGATCTAGCCATACTATTGTTGGGTTTGTACCCCAAAGAGATAATAGATAAACAGACTCGCACGAAAATATTTATAGCTGTGCTTTTTGTGGTGGCAAAAAACTGGAAAATGAGGGTATGCCCTTCAATTGGAGAATGGTTGAACAAATTGTGGTATATGCTGGTGATGGAATACTATTGTGCTCAAAGGAATAATAAACTGGATGAATTCCATATGAACTGGAAAGATCTCCAGGTACTGATGCAGAGCAAAAGGAGCAGATCTAGGAGAATATTGCACACAGAGACGGATACACTGTGGTAAAATCGAATGTAATGGACTTCTGTACTAGCAGCAATGCAATGACCCAGGACAACTCTGAGGGATTTATGTAAATTCAGAGAAAGAACTGCAGGAGTGAAAACATATAAGAAAAACAACTGTTTGAACACATGGGTTGAGGCGGACATGATTGGGGATGTAGACTGGAAACTACCACACCAATGCAACTATCAACAATTTGGAAATAGGTCTTGATCAATGACACATGTTAAAACCAGTGGAAATGCACATCGGCTGGGGGGTAGTCGGGGGGTGAAGGGGAAAGTAAGAGCATGAATCATGTAACCATGTTAACTTTTCTAAAAATAAAAATTATTAAATGTTTAAAAACAATAAAGTAAATGTAGACAATAAAAAATATCTGGGAGTCTACTGCCAAGACAAACACAGGAACTATATGGTCACAACCCCAAAATATTTTTACATGAATAACATTAGAACTAAAAAATTGAAAAAATGTTAATTGTCCATGAATAAGACAAGTCAATTATTAAAACTAATAATTTTACCTAAATTAATTTACCTATTCAGTGCCATATTAAACTACTAAAATATTATTTCATAGATCTTGAAAAATGATGATAATATTCACCTGGAAAAACAAAACATCAAAAATGGAGAGAGAATAAACAAATATGAAGAATGGTGGCTTAGCTGTAGTGGATCTCAAGTTATTATAAAGCAGTAACCCATAAACAATCTGATACTAGCCAAGAAATAGAATAGCAGGTCAATGTTAGAGAACTGGCATTCAGCACAGTCATAAATGACCTTAATTGCCTAGTGTTGGACAAACCCTAAGATCCATGTGTTTTATTAAATGGACTCATCATTCAACAAAAACTGCTGGGGGAAATGGAAAAACAATATGACAAAAACTAGGCACAGACCAATAACTTACACCATAAGCCAAGGTAAAGTCAAAATGTATATATAATTTAGAAATAAAGTGTGATGCTATCCCTTTTATAACACAAATTATGGGAATATACCTGTCATATATCTAGTTAAAAAAGAAAGTATTTATGTCCAAACAAGACATAAAGAACATTATGAGATATAAAACAGATAAATTTGACTACATTAAAATGTGTTGCACAAAGAAAACCAATGCAACCAAGATTAGAAGATGTCTCTCATGATTACACAGGAAACAAAAAGCTAGGAAAAAATTTTCTAGCAAACATCTCTAGAAAAGGTCTCATTTCTCAATGGAATAAACCAAATCAAATGTATGAGAACTCATGATTTCTCAATTGATAAATGAACAAAGGACATGAAAAGCCAATTCTCAGATGAAGAAATTAGAAGTATTTTTAAGTCAGAAGAAAAATGCTCCAAACCATTATTAATTAAAGAAAAACATATTAAAACAATTCTGAGGCACTACCTTACTTACACCTATCAGACAAGCTAATGTAACAAAAAGAAGAAAGACATTTTAAATGTTGACAGGATGTGGCAAAACTGGAATATTAATATACTGTTAGTAGAGTTGTGAACCTATCCATTCTTTCTAAAGGGCAATTTGTAAACCATGCCCAAAGGTCCATAAGACTGGATGAACAATTACACCCAACAATACCATTACTATGTTGGTATCCCAAAGAGATCAAAGATAGGGGAAAGGGACTTATTTGCACAAAAACATTTATAGCAACTCTTTTTGTCATGGGAAAGAACAAAAAACTGAAGGATAGATCATTTACTGGAGAATGGCTGAACAAATCGTGTT
>NW_025368546.1:0-11056 GCF_016433145.1 Gracilinanus agilis | reverse complement strand
AACTTCCCATAGTCAAAAATCCTCAGCAGAGGACAAAAGCAAATATCTGTACAATGATTTTTCCTCTTTCTTCCTTTGGATGGGCCGCCAAAGGAGCAAAAAAAGAGAAAATTTCAGAGCAGAAAAGGGAGAATTTTACTCCACAATTAGAGGCATTTTTCACTTATGATTTAATTTTAAGGGTTGAGAATTGCTAATGATTCTTGATACGGTACAATGTATTTTTATTTATTGATAACTGTTTGTAGTTAAATGTGAAATGTAAACCATTTCACATGTTTATTGAGCACAAAAACTAATGTTTATTCTATAAGGACAGAAATTGTACTGGCTACTTTGTAGATGTAAAAGTCATTCAGAAAAAGTTGCAATCTTTTTGATAAGAACTTATTCTAGAATTTAAACTTGGGATTTCTCAAATGAGATATTCTTTTAATGTATGTGCTGTCAGAACTAGCAACAAGTAATCATATGACACACAAGAAGTTTTTAAAGTAGCTAATCTCTGCATGGAATTTAATAATACAGGTACTAAGAATTTGGTATTGTGCAAAAGATGGAATTTCTAAATAGTGTAGTATTTGACCAGGGTTGTATGAATTGTTTTCAAAAATGTGTACCATGTATAAGAAGGAATTTGTGATATAGAGATTAACATGTGTTCAGACACAAATTGCTAGAAAGTAATGATGAAGGAATACAAGATATGTATGCATTTGAACTCTAAAGAGAATTAAGTTTTACAGCTGAATAGGTTAAGGATTATATGACATGCAAATTGTATGAAATTAACAAGGAAAATTTGACCAGCCCAGGAATCTAATAGGGTTAGATCTGAGGATTACATGCAATTAAATATAGCACCTTTCCTCTTTTTGCAATAATGGTAAAGGAGGAGAAGCCAGAGGAAATAAGAGTAATGGATAAAAATAATAGGTGTGAATACTAGGTGCAAAACAGATACAATAAATGGTAAATCAGAATAATATTGATGTAATTTAATCAGTTATTAGCAATGTTTTGAGGTAAAAGAAAACTAAACTGGAGGTTCTATTCTGTTTGGAACAGAGGTTTGAAAGGAATAAGAGTAAATGCTTTGAAAATCAGTCGTTTACATACTGAAAGATTGCTAAAGGACTTAATGTTATTTGGAAGTTGTGGAGTTCAAAGTAAAATTTGTAGAGAATAATTTATTATGGAGATTTTGATTCATGCAGAATTTTAAACTGTGATGATCTCACTTGTTAAAGATAAAAGATAAGGTTGTTACGTAATAAAAACCTAAATCAAGCCAGACAGCCTTAGGATAAATTGCTCACAAGCTAAATTGTTCCACATTGATACTTAGGGACTGATATAGCAACACAGTGCATAAGTATGATCTTAAAGAGTTTAAAGATGAGTATATTTTAATTGTATACTTCAGAGGTTTTAAGGAGATTTTCAAGCAAGTAAAAGTTGATAGAAAAGTCATGGATAACTTGTAAAACAGGTTTTTTAGCAGTACAGTTGTTATATGGGTGCAAATGGTGAACCCCTGGGTTCGGGAAGGAAACCTTTCTCAAGAATGAGAGAACTCCAAGATTAGCTTAAAAGTAAAAAGGAACATTTATTAGTAAGATAGGATCAATGGCCAGCAAGACAGCATGAGTGGAACAACCCTGGGGGGTTGCCCTCCACGACATGACACGGTAGCATGAGTGGAGCAACTGTTGGGGGTTGCCCCCTCAATGCCCCCATTTCGGGGTTTTGTGTTCTTTTCAAGAGTGTGGACTTGACTTCTTGCACTCAGGCATTCCGTGGGTGGGGGGGTCTGTCTGAGATCCTCTGGGCTTAGGCTATCAAGGTGTGGCCCGGAGGTGTATCTCTTTTGTCTATCTCAACCTAAAGGATGTCCCAGGTCTTTGGCTGGAGAGTCACAAGGGCAGGAAGGGGGGGGAGGGAGTTTCCCTGTTCACAGCCTGCCTGAGTTAAGGGCTACAGGGTCCCTGCCATCTCTGCACAATACTCACGTTATAGTCTCAAGACTGCTTTCCATCCTTATCTATCTTTCCATCATAAGAGGCTTAAAAAATAGGTTGAAGTGTTTAAATTGATCAAAAATGTTTTTTTTTTGTTTAAAATTATCATAAATGGGTTTTCATCTCGGTGTATTAAAGTTGGTTAACTTTATTATTACATTTGACTTCCTGGTCTAAAATAGATAAGTAGCCTGCTTGTCAAAAGTCTTGCTTTAAGGTTTACAGTGCTTAAAAGGTTTCAGATCTCATAATTTTAAAATAGACCCTGTAATACTACATGCTTTATGATATTCCTTTTAAATATGACTTTTATGTGAATTGCTGCTAAAACATGTATTTTAAGAATTGTCTGAATGTAAGCAAAAGCTCATTGTAAACCTGACCATATCATAGATTCTGTTCAATCCTCAATGTTTACCTCAGTTTACCAATTTGTACTATGAACTGAGACTTATAATTGATAAGCCCTATGACAAAGGTACAGTGTCTCAATTCTTGGGAGTTATTGTTTAACATTTGCAATGGTACCAAATGATATGTTCATGTTTATGATGGTAATAGTGAATCAGAGAAGGTGAAGAGGTATGTTGTGTTTAAATACTGAAGAAAAATAGACTTGATCTAATGTCCACAAAGCTTGAGCATGAAGATTTGTGACAGATGAATAGAAGTTGTGTTCTGCTTTTTAAGCAGAGGGTTTTGAGAAAAAAAGAGAGAGGGAGATGGAGAGAGAAGGGGAGTTGGAAGAGAACAGATAAATGTTCTACTCTTATAACTGGATCCTTGACCTAGGGATAATTTCTAAAATTAATGTATGTGGTGTTGGAAAAATCATAAATGATTCTTGAATCTCTCTGGACAGTTATCCTGAAGTGATTCCTGTATAGCCTTGTATTCTTCCTTTGGATGGCCTAGGTCCTGGACATAATACAGCCCTGATTTATATTTATTATGGAGCTATTCAATCCAATGCTCCTGTTCCTTAATTCAGGTTTTGTGACTGAAGTGTGATATGTTAATTATTACCAAAATATTTAAGAATAACTGAGTGATCAGCCTTGTAGGGATGTGATAGGCTTGTTTGAGGGTATGTAAAATTGTTACTAGACTGCTGCTTAGCAGAATTTCTCTGAGCTGTAATGGGTAAGACTTGTCTTTTAAGGAAGGAGAAGGCTTCTGGGATCTAATGGTGATACAGAAAATGTTTTGTGATGGGTAGAGAGGCATTCTAGGGCTCAACCTGGACTGGACCTCTTCTGATCATCTAGGCTACTAATCCTTGAGTGGCATAGCGATGGCATGAGCCAATGACACTTTTGGCCTGTACATAGAGCCCCCTCACTATGTGTCCCTTGGAACGTGAGGAAATGTTTTCCCTTGTCTGCCTTTTCTTTTATGAGAAGTTTCCATAAACAGCACATGATACAAATTGTAAAATTAAAGTTTCCATTTCCCCAAACAACCTATTAGGTTAGTAATTGAAAATTATCAAATTGTTAGGGAACATACTTTGAGAAGTAGGTGAAGTTTAGTAATAGATGACTTATAGCTTGCAGCCTTAATTTACCACAACTGAAGTTTGGATCTTGAGCTTGGAAATATAACCCAAAGCTTTCTGGATTTCCTCCAGAATCTGGGATAAAGAAATTCATCTGTAAAATATTGTTATTCAAGTATTTATTGATGCCCTATTTTTTAATAAAAAATAAAATATTTATTTAAAATATATATAAGGGTAAAAGGATTTCTAATTCTAAGGAATTCTAACTCCACCCAAATAAACTCCCAGGGTCTGCAAGGAACCACTTCTCCTGTGGTTCACAGGCTATACTAATACTCTCTGATTTAACTAACAAAATTTATACTATTCTAACTAAAATCACCACTATAATTCTTAACTTTGCCTTTAAGTCTTTTTTTCTAATTTCTTTAATATTTTATTTTTTTAGAAACATTTTCCATAGTTACATGATTCTTGTTTTTACTTTCCCCTTCACCCCTCCCCCCCATATCCAACTCTGGTTTTAACGTGTGTGATCAATAAAGACTTATTTACATATTATTAATAGTTATATTGGTGTGGTCATTTAGTGTCTACAACTCCAACCATGCCTGCATCAACCCATGTCATCAAGCGGTTGTTTTTCTTCTGTGTTTCCACTCCTGCAGTTCTTCCTCTGAATGTGGGTAGCGTTCTTTTCCATAAATCTCTCAGAATTGTCCTGGGTCATTGCATTGCATTTTGTAATGCAAAAGATGCAAGACAGGCTTTTGTTCTTGCAGGGGGCCAACTGAAAACTTCTGGCAGTTAGAAGCCTTAGAATTCTGAGAGAAGTCTATTGGTCCCTGAGGCTTGAACAGAGCAGAAGGACTAACTATAGCTCTGCTTGACTTTCGGTTTTGCTTTTGGCCTGTGCTTGTCTCTGGACAATTTGAACCTAGCTAATTTCTCTGGACCTCTCCCTGACCTTCTCCATATTATTTCCCTGTTTCCCTGCCTGTTTTCCTGGGGCTCTGGGAGATAGGATGGCTTTTGGGTTTTTAGTGAATAGACTTCGTGGGTTTAGTTTTCCCCAATAGGCAAGTAGGTCATCCTTGAATTCAAACTATCCCTTTAGTATTCCCTCTACTTTAAGAACAGCCAAATCTTCCCTGGCTGAGAGAAGCAGATCCTTCTCTCAGTCTAACCCATTCCTGTGACACCCCTCCTCCTTGAGTTTCTCCCTAGCAGCTGACAGAAACCCCAAACCCCTCTCTCCTTCCTGACCAACTCTGAACATTAATAAATCCCCTTGTTACCTAATCAAACCCTCTGGAGAATCATTGTGTTGAAGAATTAGGCAAGGGTTGAAGGGGAAGTATTTATTCTCTTTATTTCTTGAGGGAAACTGGAGGCATCCATCTTGGGAGGAATTAGTTGCCCAACATTTCCTCCTGAATCCCTTCAGTTTCACTGAGCAGGGAGGAGTCTTGCAACTCCTCCTTTGAAGACTTGAGAAACTGACAAGAAAGCCCTCAAGTCAGATTTCAATCATTTCTGACTGGCCTTATTCCTTGTGTCTGTAGAAGCACCTTTCCTGCCTGGAAGGGTTCAGCCTATTTCCCCTCAGTATCCTCTGTCTCTAGCTTGTGTGTCTAGTCTGTGTTAACTGCCTCTCCTGAATACCTCACCCTGTACCCTTACCATCCTAATACCACCTTGTCCATTCCTCCCTAAACTCAGCCATCCCTTTCATTCCTCTCCTATTACCTCAATCACCTTTACCCCTCCATCACTCAGCAAGGGAAGGAGAGCACCTCCCAATTTTAGTGCACCCTTTTATTCCATAACAGTTTCCACTCCTGCAGTTCTTCCTCTGAATGTGGGTAGCGTTCTTTTCCATAAATCCCTCAGAATTGTCCTGGGTCATTGCATTGTTGCCAGTACAGAAGTCCATTACATTCGATTTTACCATAGTGTATCAGTCTCTGTATACAATGTTCTTCTGGCTCTGCTTCTTTCACTCTACATCAATTCCTGGAGGTCTTTCCAGTTTACACGTAATTCCTCCAGTTTATTATTCCTTTGAGCACAATAGTATTCCATCACCAACATATACCATAATTTATTTAGCCATTCCCCAATTGAAGGGTATCCCTTCATTTTCCAGTTTTTTGCCACCACAAAAAGTGCACCTATAAATATTTTCATACAAGTCTGTTTATCTATGACCTCTTTGGGGGTACAAACCCAGCAATTCTATGGCTGGACCAAAGGGCAGGCGTTCTTTTATCACTCTTTGGGCATAGTTCCAAATTGTCATCCAGAATGTTTGGATCAGTTCACAACTCCACCAGCAATGCATCAATGTCCCAATTTTGCCACATCCCCTCCAACATTCATTACTCTCCCCTGCTATCATTTTAGCCAATCTGCTAGGTGTGAGGTGATACCTCAGAGTTGTTTCGATTTGCATTTCTCTAATTATTAGAGATTTAGAACACTTTCTCATGTGTTTATTGATACTGTTGATTTCTTTATCTGAAAATTGCCTATTCATGTCCCTTGCCCATTTATCAATTGGTGAATGGCTTAACTTTTGTGTTATTTAGAATTACTGGGGTTTTATTTAGAAGTATTAAGCCTCGAGATATGTAGATATATGACAACTTCCTGTGAACATGTGGGGGACTTTGAGACTACATTTTCTGTGATGCAACGGGTTTACTGTTTTGGATGTGATGACATTTTCAACGTAAAACCTTGCTTTATGTATTAGCCAACCGGGCTTGACACTCTCTCTGGTACGAGGCAGACAAGATGGAAGGAGATAGGGACTGGTGGTATTTTTGAAATAGCTTTTATCAGGCGCGTGGTCTTATATATATTTTACCAACATAGCCATGGTAATTAAAATATTACTTTTCCTCATAATATCAGCCTTCATCAATTTTAAAAATAACGTTTTATACAATTGTTTTACCTCCTTGCATATTTGAGTAATTAGACCTCTGTCAGAGTTTTTTGTTATAAAGATTTTTTCCCAGTTTGTTGTTTCCCTTCTGATTTTGGTTGCATTGTTTTTGTTTGTAAAAAAGCTTTTTAATTTAATATAATCAAAATTATTTATTATGTGAGCTTTGTAAAAGGATATTCTGTATCAGAAACATCACATGCCAACTCTGCAAACAACTTAGGAAACAAACTTCCTAAAAGGATCAATTCCTGTTAGAGGATGATTTCTGGAGATGAAGTCTGTTGGCTAAGATACCCAAATGTTAATATATATCCGCTGTTCTAGTTTTTGCCCCAGTCCTGGGTCCTATCCCTCTGCCTTAGAGACTGACACTCCCCCTTGTTTGCCAGTCCAGGGAAACAATCTCTGGATACACATCCTTCAAGTCTCCAAGCCTTCAGGACCCTGGCATTCACTGCAGACATGCCCTGAAGACCCTGTGCCCACAGCTCCTCCTCCTCTCAGGGATTCTGCATCCCTTATCAGCTATGAAGAAGGTACAGAAGATTGAATCATCGGCCCTATTCCATTAGCTATTTGGAGGAGGGGTAGATGGCATAGGTCATTGTACCCCCATAGTGGAGAAGGTTTTTAGGCAAACAATAGGCAGGTTTGACTCAGTTACTAGTAGAGGGGTAATTGAGGTGGGACAATGAGCCTCCCGGGAATGGGCTGGAGGGATCCTGCAGGCTCATACAGGAGCTGGTTGGTGGCACAAATTGGGGATTAATCTTGGTTGAAGTTCATTTATATGCTTGTCTATCAGCAGGGCTGACTCCCTGAAATGTGCCTGATAAAGCTTGTCTTTCAGGACAAAACTGCTCAGCCCAGAAGGGCATTGCCAGCACTACTGCCCTACCTCCGAGCCTCTCCCCTTTGCCCTGTGCTCACAATAGCCCATTTACTCCCCTCTGAGATCCGGCTCAGCCCCTCTGTCCTCAGCACAGGCCTCAAGAAAGTCAAAACCCCAGCAAGGAACCCAGCGGATGTAGTTTGGTTACAGTGCAATGAGTGCAGGAGAAATGACCGCCCTCACCTGTTGGACTGAACAGAGACATTGTTGCTGGACCTGAACTGACTGCTCCTACCCTGGCAATCCCCACCCCTGGGCACCTGAATGCTGTAGCAGGGAGAGTGATTCCTTCTCAGTATTTACTTCTTGAATGCCAGCAACCTCCAGACAACACCTGACTGTGGGCTCTGCTTGAATTCTCAGCCTCCTTATTCTATTGGTATTGGGGCCCCGGGGATTATGGGGAACCCAAACCCTCCAAACGCTCTGTATGTTCCCTCAATCACAGATGAGAGGCCAAAACATAATGCAAATGGGGACATGAGCTGATTCTTACCCTGCAGGACCTACAGGCTAATGGCACTTGTTTTTCTGGAGTCTGAGGCAGATCTCAGCAGTTCATTTCTTGCTCCTCACTGTGTGTTTGGTACTGGAAAGCCCCTCCTGGTACATGGTTGGCCTGTAAAGCCTTGTGTGTCCCCCCATACCTTAAGAACAAAGGATGCTGCAGATAACCCTGTAATTTGCATCCTGGTTCATATTATTCCCTGGCTTTACTACTATTCAGGTGAGAGAGGTAGAGAACATTTGGAAGGGAGGCAGATTGGTGAACACCCGGCAGGCGTTGTCTGGTAATCATAGACTGCCCATCCTCACTCCAATTTTAGTAGGGCTGGGTATAGGAGGAACTGCAGCCCTAAGCACTGCTGCCCTGGTTCAGGGAAACCAGAACTTCCAGTCTCTCTTACCAGACTGATTTAGACCGCAGTGAATTAGAAACCTCTGTTAATTTCTTGAAAAAAATCATTGTCCTCTCTGGCAGAAATGGTTCTCCAAAATAGACTGGACTGCCTTTTCTTTAAGCAAGGAGGTCTCTGTGTGGTCCTGAGAGGAACCTGTTGTGTCTATGCCAATCACTCCAGGGTTATCTGAGGGAGTCTGTCTGTTAGGAATAGATTAAAATGAAAAGGAGGACCTGAGAAACAGAGGCCATAACTGTTATGAAAATCTGTTCTCTTGGTCTCCCTGATTACTAACTGCAATAGCTGGCCTTTCCTACTACTACTCCTTGGGCTCTCATTGGGAACTCATTATATGACCATCATAAATTACAGTGAGTCAAAGGTTTGACTTAGTCCTAACAGGAGTGGGGAATGTAATGGAGCAGAGAAGACTAAAAAGTAACAGAGCCCCTCACGGGCCCCTCAGGGGAGCCTAGCTGGGTTTTCATCCAACCTCTTATCTAACTTCCCTTCTGCCCACTTGCCTGACCCTCCCTGGTTGCTAACAGCACCACATTTGATTCTGAGAAATTGCTTGTCTGCTTGCTTGCTTAAGGAATGTATATTTTTGAACACACCAATCCTATCCTTTGAAATGTGTGCCAAGGAAAGTTCCCGCCAACTTATTTTCCTATATATGTTCTGTGCTTATTTATGGGTGGTGCGATTCTCTATCATGTGAGGACACCTCGGTTGACCAGTTATTAAAGGTCCCTAAAACTTCTAAACCTGAGTGTTTGGCATTTTTCAGGAGGTGTCCCACTTCAGTTTATTCAAGAAAAAGATAGAATAATGCAGACATTTGTCAGTTTTTTGTTATAAAGATTTTTTCCAAGTTCATTCTTTCCCTTCTGATTTTAGTTGCACTGTTTTTGTTTGTACAGAACCTTTTTAAGTTAATGTAATAAAAATTATTTATTTTACATTTTGTAATTTTTTCTTAACTCTTGCTTGGTTTTAAAATCTTTCCTTTCCCAGAGATCTGAGAAGTATACTATTCTGTGTTCGCCTAATTTTCTTATAGTTTCCTTCTTTATATTCAAGTCATTCACCCACTCTAAATTTATATTGGTTTGGGGGTGTGAGATGTCGATCTAAACCTAATCTCTCACATATTGTTTTCCAATTTTCCTAGAAGTTTTTGTTAAATAGTGGATTTTTGTCCCAAAAGTTGGGCTCTTTGGGTTTATCAAAGACTGTCTTGCTGTCGTCACTTATCCCAAGTCTATTCCACTGATCCTCCCTTCTGTCTCTCAGCCAGTACCATATTGTTTTGATGACCACTGCCTTATAGTATAGTTTAATATCTGGTACTGCTAGGCCACCTTCCTTCACATGGAGCTAAATCAATTGTACAAAAAATCAAGCCATTCTCCAATTGATAAATGGACAAGGGACATGAATAGGCAATTTTCAGATAAAGAAATCAAAACTATCAATAAGCACATGAGAAAGTATTCTAAATCTCTAATAATTAGAGAAATGCAAATCAAAACAACTCTGAGGTATCACCTCACACCTAGCAGATTGGCTAAAATGACAGCAGGGGAGAGTAATGAATGTTAGAGGGGATGTGGCATTGCTGGTGGAGCTGTGAATTGATCCAACCATTCTGGATGGCAATTTGGAACTATGCCCAAAGAGTGCTAAAAGAATGCCTGCCTTTTGATCCAGCCATACCATTGATGGGTTTGTACCCCAAAGAGATCATAGGGAAAAAGATATGTACAAAAATATTTATAGCCACACTCTTTTTGGCGGCAAAAAACTGGAAAACAAGGGTATGCCCTTCAATTGGGCAATGGCTAAACAAATTGTGGTATATGTTGGTGACGAAATACTATTGTGCTCAAAGGAATAAAGAAATGGAGGAAATCCATATGAACTGGAATGTCCTACAGGAATTGATGTAGAGTGAAAGGAGCAGAACCAGAAGAAGATTGTACATAGAAAGTGATACACTGTGGTAAAATCAAATGTAATGGACTTCTGTACTAGCAGCAATACAATGACCCAGGACAATTCTGAGGGATTTATGGAAAAGAACGCTACCCACATTCAGAGGAAGAACTGCAGGAGTGGAAACACAGAAGAAAACCAACTGCTTGAACACATGGGTTGATGCAGACACAATTAGGATGTAGACTCTTAATGACCACCCTAGAATAGTTATCAACAATATGGAAATAGGTCTTGAACAATGACACAGGAAGAATCCAGTGGAAATGTGCTTTGGCTACTGGGGGGTGGGGATGGGGGGAGAGAGAGCAAGAACATGAATCATGGAACCATGCATGGAAAAATTTTTTCTAAAAAATAAAAATGTTAAATTAAAAAAAAAGAAATAAGAGGTAGAGAAATGGAAGGAGTGGAGAGAGAGAGGAAAAGGGAAAACAAATGAAGGGTAGAGAGAAGGAGGGATAGAGGGAGAGAAGACGAATGAGGGAAGGAGAGAGGGAAGGAGAAATTTGAGTGGAGAGAGGAGAGAAAAAAGGGGAGGGGAGGAGTTCAAGAAAAGGAGAGGAAGAAAGGCAGAGCAGGAGGGAGGCAGGCGAGAAGGAAAACGTGTGCAGAAAGTATTTGAGGTTGTCAGCATTCTGGGCACTCCGTGATTGCCAGCAAGTTTCCTTTTTGAGCCTTGCTTTCTACCAGAGAGGAGGGAAGGATAAAGGAAAGAGTGAGGGAGAGAAATTTGAGGAGAGAAAGAAACAAGAAGACAGAAATGGAAGAGAGGGAGGAGGGAGG
>NW_025368545.1:0-2332 GCF_016433145.1 Gracilinanus agilis | reverse complement strand
CTTCTTCATCTTCCTCCTCCTCCTCTTACCCCCTCTCCTCCTCATCTCTGTCTCTCTGTCTCTTTCTGTCTCTGTCTCTGTTGGTCTGTCTCTCTCTCTGTCTGTCTGTCTCTCTCTCTCTCCCCTTCCCCTAAGTTCATATTTTTTTTTCCTGAACAAACCACCCAACATTTTCCTCCTTGTTTACATCTGCACCTTGGGGGAAAAAAGAGATAGTCATTCTGAGTGGGGATGGGCTTCACCTTTACTGCTCCTTTGTTTGTTGTCTGTTAAAATATCAGTATGATATAAGCCCATGAAATGGCAAGTTCTAAGATATCTGAAGTTTTGTGATAAGCCTAATGAGCTCTCATGATCATTTCAGTGACATCTCATTACAACTCCCCATAGCATAATTAAATTCAACAACTCTACTTTTACTTGGGGGGAGGGAGGTAAACTGTCTCTTTGACAACTGCAACCACTTTCTGAAAATGTTAAGACAGTCCATCTAGCCAAACATTAGACTCCAAATTATGAGACTATGAACTGATCTTTTAAAATACATGTTTGAAACAAATCAGCCATGCACTTATACCTTGAAAGAGAGGGTGAAAAAGGCAATCTTGATTTATGAATGTTGGACTAACAAGTCACAAATATTTTTTAAAGTGGTTGAACTACCTTACATATATACAGGTGCATGGGCATGTATACTCATACACACACATATTACACATACTACCCTCCATTTTGATTGAGATATCTACAAGACATCTTATTTATTCCTTTCTCACAGTGATCTCCATCCCTTCTAATATCTCATAGAGTTTGCCTGTCCTACTGACACTGCTCTCTGGCCCCCACCCTTACTCCTGCTAACTCTGCTATTGGAACTCCTCTCAGACCAGGAGCTCTTCTTTTCCCTCCCCCAAACACTAAGCTATCATTTTTGGTGTTTAGTGCCTTTCTGCCTCCTCTGGTGTCTTGCTTCATCAATTATCCCATCTTGCTTACATCTTCAGTACATCTAGTCTGCTGGTTCTTTCTCTTCTTGTTTACAGATGTACTTAATTCTCTTCTTAGCTTGTTACCAGCTGGGATCATGTTGCTTCTTATTCCTAATTTTGATCTACTCTTTGGACTGCTGCCTCTATTTTTCAAAAATGGACTTTCAGAGACCACATTTAGCTAAGCCACTCTGCTGGACTCTTCTTGAGACCATGAAATCTTCTTTTTCCTAGACCATTCTTTTCCCAGCTACCATATGCAGATACATCCTGCTTACCTCCAACTTTCTAGCTCTTTCTTTGAGAATAATAGTCAAAACAATGTTACCATTTCCTCTGGAAAGGACCTGCTAATTCTTCTAATAATCTTGTTCTTCTAATAATCTTTGTGACTTCTGTTATGGGGATAATTTGAGGAAAGGTGTGTGGGATAAGGGAATTTGAAAGGAGATTGTCAGAGACTTGCTAAGTGGGTAAACTATATGACCCCCACTCTCTATACTACACTTCTTAGACCATAACTTCTTTCCCTGGTCACCATCTTCTATATGAATTCTGTCTACTGTGAGAATGTAGCTTACAGGCATCATCTTACTTCTCTTTCTAGCCCCAGTTACTATAGAAGTTAGTATAGAAATTGGTACACAGCAAGCACTTAATAAAGTCATTTAATTTCTTTCATTCATTCCCCAAAACAAGAGATTTTTAACATTTGTGTATATGTAAATGTGTGATGGATCTCTTTGGTATACCAATAGATGCCTTTTGAGAATAATTTTAAAAATTAATAATTGAAGGAAATGCTAAATTTCAGTTAAAAGTTGGTAAGGTAAAGAAAAACATTTTCAATTCAAGTTATTATGTCTTATGAAGTCTATTCACAGATCTTTGTAGACGCTATGAATCCTTGACCTCAACTAAAATACTCTTTTCTCAATCCTTTTGACTTCCATAAGCTATTATCCTATTTTTCTCTCTCCTTAACTGTCAAAGATCTAGAAAGACTGGCCACCACAGTGCCTCTTTTCCCTCATAATCTACTCACACCTTACTCCTCAAAATGTGGCTTCTAACCCCATCATGTAATTAAATCTTGCTCTTTCAAAAGCCACTGATGAATTTTTATAGTGTGGAGCCTAGATGGTGGTTCAGTAGTAGTAAAACCTGAAACTGCTCAGATAATCCTTCCAAACTAATCCTTGAAAAAGTTCCTCAAAGCAACAGGAGTCAAAAACCAATAGCAAGATGGAGTGAGGAGGCTTTCCTACTTGAAAGGTAGGGGGAGAGAGAGAGAGAGAGAGAGAGAGAGAGAGAGAGAGAGAGAGAGCTGTCTCTTATACACA
>NW_025368544.1:0-10006 GCF_016433145.1 Gracilinanus agilis | reverse complement strand
GCTCCTGACAGACAATCCAAGGCCAGCTAATGGTCTCTCCTCCTGGCTCTTCTCCAAAGCACAAAGTCCTTCAGCCAGTTCCTCACGTGCTCTAGCAGGACCTTTATTGGGTCTTTTCATTGCTCTGGACTCACACCTGGAACTTGTAGCTTCCTATGGACTTCTTCCTCTGCACCAACCTAGGAAAGACATCCGAGGACTCCCAGCCTCTGAATACATGGCCCATTGCATGCTGCTCACAGTACATGCCTGGGGTCTGGTGCTGAGACATCTCTGTAGGAGGGGAGGCCCACACCATATTAGTGGGGTGCTTGTCAAGTTAAGCAAGAAAGGCCTTAGAGGGTGCATGTAGTCCTGAGGTTCTGGGGGTGCCCCTGCCCTCCGTGTCTTCTGGTGCTGCCAGTCTGCTCTCATTTATCCAGGTGACCGCTGGGGTGTTGAAGTCTGCTGATTCAGGCCAGGTTTGACCCCTGCAGACCCCTGTGGGAGCAGCACGTGAGCAGCTTGTGATACATACTGGGGTGTCAGGAATGTCCCACAGAGTCCAGTATCCTCGGGCTGAGGGGGTTAGTCCATGGGCCGTAGCTAGATAAACACTGAAATGGGCTTTTCCTCTGGTATGAAGCTTCAGTGAGGTTAGGTGTGTGAGAGTCAGCTCTGCTAGTGGATTATCCACCCCCAGTTTCAGGTGGGGTAGAGCATGCCCAGCATGGGGGGACGTTATGTGCAGAGGCAGCTGCTTTAGCCATTTCCATGTGGAGATCACAATGTGATGGGGATCCCCTAGAGTGAGTCACCAGATAGGGGCCCGTCCAGCCTTTCCAGGACATTGTTGTAAGACAAGTGCAAAGACGAGCAAATTGCAAGAGATTGATGCAGTTTGGGGATTCGTGTACCTCGGCTAGCCCTGCGGATGCCTGTGAGGTTGGCCAGCACGTGAGGACAGGTGTGTGGCCCCCTCTGAGCCTGCATGGAGTGTTGGGCTAATTGGTTAGGACAGGCCAGTGTGAGCAGGACAGGCCCAGTGGACCTCACTGAATGTCCCCACGTTCCCAAGGTTGGGATGACTAAAGGAGTGGGCCCAGCTGTGAGGGCTCTAGTCCTAGTGTTTAGGGTTCTGGAAGGACAGCATCTTGGAGGCTGCTGGATCTTGGAGCCTGACTCTGGGTTCTAGATGGTCCTTTGGCCCTTACCTTGTGCTGGAAGCCTGCCAGCAGCTCCAGGGGTCTGGGAAGGTGTATGGTTTAGGTGAGAAAGAAGAGAGTCAGTGGAGTGTGAAAGTTGTTCTGAGAATTTTTATTTTTTTATACCTTCCTCTCACAGTCACACAAATGCTGGGAAAATTTACATTTCAAAATCAAAACATAGAAGAACTCAAGGTTATACCAGTTACACAAAAGTTGGCACACAAAACGTATTTCTACACATAGATTATACCGAGTCTAAACAGTCTTCAAGGCTATCAAAACCCCTACTTTATCTAAGTTTTTTTAATAAAAAGAACCTTCAACATATTTCAAAAGTGGATTAAAGTGTGGGAACATTTGGGTTCATGGGGTTAAATTCAGCACGAGAAAGGAATCCAGTGAATATATTTTGTTTTGAAATACCATGCTGTGTCCTTCAGACTCTTGAGACAGAGAGAGAAAGATTAAAGCAGCTTCTGCTATTTTACTGAGGGTATGAACTATTAACTCATTAAATGCTAGTTTACTATAGAGTAACTAAGAGATTTCTATAAAGGGATTTTTATATCTATACTACAAAACTTATATATAATATACATTATAGATCATAATGTAGATTATAATAATTTCAATAATAAAAAGTGTTGGTCAGAAGAGAGTCACTCAGAGGGGTCTGATTGGGTTATCCATCCATTCTGTGGTCCGATTTTCAGGCAACAAGGATCAAAGCAGGGCTTTGCCATCTGCATTGACTTTGATGGAGCCCTGATAGAGACCCTTATTTCTCTGAGGGGCTCTTGGCAACCTGAAGATCTTCTGAATTCATTGGGCTCCCAGGATTGCTGGGGGTCCTCCTGGAGAATTTCCCATTTGGCCACCCAGGGAGCTTCCTGGTGCTTATAAAAGGTGTGAGGGGTTTGGGGGATAGGATTGAATTGGGCCAGTATCAGTAGGTTGACTGGGCTAATAGACCCAGTCCAGGCAAAGCCTGTCCTGCTGTAACACACACAGACCACTGAGATAGTAAATAAAAGTTGATTTAATTAAAAAGGGAAGGTTAGAAGGAATTGGGTAACCCTAATGCTAATGTCTCTAACTCAATGCCTGGATCTAAAGTTGTTCCCTCATGGGAAGTCTTCAAGGTAATTTCTTACAGTAAGCCTAACCTCTCTAATCTAAAAATCCCCAGTCCGACTCTAGCTAAAGCTGCACTAAACCAATCCCCCTTTTGATGGTATTTCAGGTAGTGGTCTTGGGCAGTTAGGCAGGGCAGGGCAAAGGGAAGAAGGTCCTGGATCCAGAAGTGAACAAGAGCTGATCTTACAAATCAGAAAGTCAAATAGTCAGGATTACAGGTGGATACAGCTAACAACAGCAAAGCTCCAAAAGGTGACAGGTAGGATGGGAAGTCAAAGTAGAAACAATCACCAAGAATAAGCAGTCAGTTCTCCAGGTCAATGCAGAGAAAAAGACCCAGCACAAAACCCAGCAAACTGTCCCCTCTTCTCCCACATTCTAGAATCTTTTTTCCTGCATCTGCATCTGTTTCTTTCAGAAAATGGTTCACCTGTGCAAATCCTCTCTTCCTTATAACATGCTGCTCTCCCCATTCCTATGTCTCTGGCTGCTGCTCCTCTGGCCACTGCCCTGCAGCCACGACTCCTGCAGCTGCCCCTCCAGCTCCTCTTAGGTGCCTATGCCTCCCCAAAGTCCCCCAAGAATACTAGTGATCAATGTGATCACATCTAAGGAGCTTCCTCCTTCCATTGAGACACTGATTATGCCCCTGGGTGAGGCATGGTGAAGAAGGGCCAGTAGGTAGGCACAGATGTGAGGTCCAGGGAAGGCTGTGGGGTGGCTCTGGGGGCCTCTCCAGGTGGTGCTAAAGGCCAGCAGACAGTTGAAGAGGTGATGGCCAGGAGGAGCATGGAGGAGTTCAGGATAGAGGAAGCAAGGGCCTCTAGGCAGGGCAAAGCGGGTAAAGGGAGAATCTTCTTGTCCACAGCCAGCAGTGTGAGGGGTATATTATCAGGGATGATTGTCCTTGGTGTGTGAATCCAGTGGTAGGAAGCTCCAGGATGGAGAAGGAAAGGAAGGCTTATGTTCTGTATCATCAGTGGACTAGATTCCATAGTGCTCTCCATGGTGCTTGCTGTCTTCTCCAGGGTAGGGAATATATCTGAATTTCCTTCTGGCTCAGGCTCAGTGCCCTTGGCTAGAGCTGGAACGGTTTCCTTGGTGTTCTTCTGGCAGGAGACTGTCCCTTAACAATGCTGCTCTGAAGTCCACATTTCCAGGGACAGAACGCCATTCATAGCTCACCATCTCTGGAGACCTGGTCAGTGAGTGCTCTGATAGTGAGATGAAATGACTTAGGGAACAAATGTCTGAGTTTCAGTATATATGGGTTTATTAAGCCATGCATGCAAATTGCACAACAAATCGGGACCAGGAGCCTTCCTCAGCTTTAGCACTGGACCTAGAATAAAGGTGGAGACCAATTTTTATACGTTAAAAACCAATTAATCAAGTAAGGCCCATTAATTAAAACATTTGACCAGAATTCAACATGAGGTCATCTGATTTCTAATTGCAAGAAGGATTAAGGACTTTCTAGGTTGGGAGAGGGAGAACAAACATATATAATTCCTGAATCAGAGAGAGAAAGGGGTCCCACTCCCCCTGAGAGTCTGCAAACAATCCAAGGAATGTGGAAACAAAAGCTAATTGATCTGCATGGAGCCAGTTTTTGGGTAAGAACTGAAGGTTGCTTGAGATGTATAACTGAGAGAAAACGCCTTTCCTCAGTCTTTGGATCTGCCTGGGTTTCTGGTCAGGGCGTCCAGCTTCCCAGCCAGACAAGGCTAGGTCCAAGCAATGGCATACTTTTCTGAATTAGTTCCCAAAGTTGAATAATGTTTTCTCAAAAGTTAGAAATTGGACTAGACTTTTCATTGACTAGAAAGGGCATGGAGAACTGAGTCACAAGATGGAGTGTTATAGGGGAATTTAGGAAAGATGTTATAGGAGATTTGCTAGGGAGGTAATATGGGAATTAGGTAGGATGTAATAGTGAGATGCAGGATATATTATGAGGCTAAAGCTAGGAGTAATAACTGGTAGGATCAGGGAACAAGACAAAGCAAGGGATCCAAGGCTGAAGGTATTCAAGTGAATATATTAGGTAATAGGGAAGTTAAGGCAATATAGTGGATAAGGAAGGTTCAGTGATGAAGGATGGCAGCTTAGGACGTAGGAGAAAATGAGGGAATGTCTGAAGTCAGGGAGTATAACACTGAGGTAACAAGGTTTGCCAGGGAGAAGATGAACTAATCTAAACAGGCAAACAGCAGCAGGCGTACAGACTAGGACGTGGACTAAAGACAAACACTGAAGGGAAATAGACTGATTGAAATTAACTACAGGCTTTAGTTAATTTCACAGGAAGGGACTTGTTTTGCAGTTACACCTTCCTTCAAGATGGATATCCGACTTCCCTCAAGCCCAGAGTATGTTGGTTCTATTCCTCTCCTTCCCTTTCTTCCTAATTAACTGGCAAAGTAACTAAAAGGTCTGTTTTAAACACAAAAGGGGTTTATTGTCTTCTCAGGTTAGATTGTCAGGGTAAAAGGATTAAGGAAGCCCTAAACAGCTGCTTAAAGAAACCTCAGGTGGGGAAGGGAAGCAGGAATGGAGTTTGAGCAAGGTTCTGCCTTGACTCAGCTCTCAAGGTGATTTTGAAATCAAAAGGATTAGGATGATGGCTAAGAAAACCTCTCTAGATAAAGTACTGCAAGAGTAGAGCTAAACTCTCACAGATTTGAACTACTCTCTGATTCACTCTCCTTATTCACTCCTCACAGACATTTGGGTAAGGGAAATTAAGGTAGGAAAATGAAGTAGGGTGTGGAGATTCAAAGGTTTATCTAAATTAACAAATCTCAAAAAACACTCCAAAACTAGGCTAGGTTTTCAATCTCAAGAAGAAGAAGAAACAGCTCAGCTGGCCCTGGTTCTCTCCACGAGTTCCCAAGTCCAACTGAAACTTTCTCCCAAGATTCTAAACTCCTAACTGACATTAGAACTCAGCCAAAGCCTGCAAAACTGCTATGTCCCCCCTCTCTGTACTACAGGAGTCAGGGTGGTTCACTCAATTCCACAATTAACCACTTAGTATCCTAATCCCCCCCCAATTCTCTTAATTCCCTAGGAAGTGTAGCTACTCCTGTGTCCTAAGAATTTCACACACTACAAGGGCACTTGCATTTTATGGGAAGGGGGCTACTGCTTACCCCAGACCAGTAAGAAGTCCAGCTCTAGCTGTGGGATGGGCTTAGATAGGTTCAGGGGCAGATCCTCTCATATTCTCATTCCAGAAGGGCAGGAAGACCTCTCCCACATTGACAAATGACAAGGTGGACAATGGGGAGCCAGGGACTCTGATATTCCAGAAGAATCTAGACATCCGGAATGCAATGATTTATTCTGGCTATTGTTGCAAATCTTAGGAATGATCTATATCCAAGCCCAGCAAGAGGGACGAGGTCATCAGACTCCATCTGTTAGATCCCTTTTCTAGTTGGCTTTCCAGGGATGACAAGACAAGTTTGCTCCAAGACCAGGGGGGATGGACTCCACACCCCTCAGACCTTTTTCATGGACTTCCTCAGTTCTGCTTGTCTGGAGTAGGGACAGAGAGAGCTAAGGTAGATAGTTAGCCCACCTGCCTGGGCAGAGTGATACAAGCATACTTCATTGGACCTCAAAATCACTATACTTTCTCAAAGGCCTCTGATAGTTTTGAGCCCCAGGGATTCATTCATTCCTGGCCCAGTTTTCTGAGCAAACCCCATGCTGGGACAAAACAAGATTCCACAGAGGCCAGAATCCATGCAGACTAAGAAAGTGCTTTCATTGTCATTGGTTTCTGGAGTACACATGGCTGGAGAAGCACATCAGTATAGCCAGAGACATCCAAACAAGAAGGGTGTGTCTAGAGACAAAGGAGTAATGGAGTGAGGAGGCATGGCTAGGGTCAATTGAGCAGAAGGGATGGGACTTCTTATGTCTTCCTGTGGCTCTTTTTCCTACCCCACCACCTATAGATCAGTGCTTTTGAGATCCCTGAGATCCTGCCATACCCAGTTTATTTCTTTTCCCACACATGAGGGCTGGGAGGAGAAAATATTTTACCTTCTTCCAAACTGTTTTATAGCCAAAAAACAGCTTCGAACTCAAGACCCACAATTCATTCCTCAATAATTAACTTGATATGCTCAAGTTGCTCTACTACGTGGGTGATGAAGATGTGTAAGATTGACTCTATTTACCTGAGATTGAATGATTTAGAGAAACTGATTGTCTTTAGGACCTAGAGTAACCTGAAGAAACTGTTTTTGAGAGCAAGTCTGCTTGGGGGAATCATGGAAACCAGCTCTCTTAGTCCTGGGATGCTAGACTGGACAGACACAAGGGCATCACCTCAGTCACCTCTCATGATCTTTCTAGGATGAGATCAGGAAAATCCTGTGTGTTGCATAAATATGTCTGCTTCCATCTCTGATTGAGTTACAGTAATACAATGATTTTTGCCTTATATAGGTTATTGTTGGTTTTGGTTTTCATTGATTTTTTCCTTAAAAAATTGGTCTCCAGTTTCAGCAGCATGCCCACTTGATCAACCTTGATGCTAGTTTTGGGCATTCCATGTATTCTCCTGCTCAGTGTGAGCAATACATATATTTGTGTAAATAGAAATTTTGTGACTTTGAAAAACATCTCCGAAGATCCCTCGCCTCTTTTGTCCTCATGTTGCATGCTTATGTTTTATTGATGATCTGTGCAACCCTGCCCTCACACTCTCTTCTTCCCATGTATTCTAGCCCCACCCAACCTCTGCTCTCCTCAGACAGAAACTCAGGCTATTCTTTCCTTTGTTTTAAGTTATTATTACTAGATCTTATAAAAATAATATTTGGAGCATTTGGATATTAATTTTTAATTTTACATTTCTGGCTACCAGTTCAAGATAGAATTCTCAAATATTTTTTAAGATACTCTCTCAGTAAAGAGAGTAAGTTTGCCTGGTGGGGTGGCCTCTGCTCATCCACCATGAGAGCTGAGTGCTGGGGTTGCCTCTTCTCTCTGCTTGGCCTGTACTCTATCAGCCGCACCCAGCCTGCAGCCTCCAACCAGGACCAGACCAGCTGCTCTGAGCCTGCCATCCATGCCATTTTTTTCCCACAGAAGGGTGAGATCCCCAATCCCCTTGGCCATCTCCCTCCCAGCCCCCACTTCAGTCTCATGTGGTAGCGACTTGAACTCCCAGCTTCTAGCTGAGGCGGCTTTTAGCCCCTGAGCAGTACTTTTGCCACTGACCAGCTCCACCCGCTCCTAGCTTCCAAGCAGATTTTTTTTTTTAAATTTTAAACTCTTAACTTCTGTGTATTGACTTATAGTTGGAAGATTGGTAAGGGTAGGCAATGGGGGTCAAGTGACTTGCCCAGGGTCTCCCGTCTCTAGGCCTGGCTCCCAATCCACTGAGCTACCCAGCTGCCCCCAAGCAGATTTTTTTTAAACCCTTAACTTCGGTGTATTGGCTCATAGGTGGAAGAGTGGTAAGGGTAGGCAATGGGGGTCAAGTGACTTGCCCAGGGTCACACAGCTGGGAAGTGTCTGAGGCCGGATTTGAACCTAGGACCTCCCATCTCTAGGCCTGGCTCTCAATCCACTGAGCTACCCAGCTGCCCCCATCAAGCAGATTTTTTTAAAGCTAAACCTGGGCTCCTAGCTGAGAGGATTGCCACTGATGGTTTTTCACAAGAAGGAGGTCTCCAGCACCAACCTCTACACTGTTATACCATGTGTCACAGGGGGCATAGGTAAAATCAATGGATTTGAAGCCAAATTTTTTGGGGAGGGAGGAATAAGCCTCTGATATTTTTTTCCTCTTCTCTTCTGACCCAAAACACCATGGAGTACTCTTTCTTTCATATTCAAATACCCTATTGTTCTCCCTAGCAGTTTTGCCTCTAGGGAAGAAGGGACTGGACCTTTTACAATCCCTTTATATAACACTTAAACATTTTCTTTATCTTCAAGTCAAGGTCTTTTTGTTTTATTTGTAAGGAAAACCTGGTGAGCTCATCTCAAGAACAAACCATGCTTGAAACTCTGAAAGAACACTTTGAGTTGGAAGAGCTGATAAGATTAGACTGGCTCAGTTTAATTCTTTTCCTGAGAGTCTTTATTTTCCTTGGATATTTCCCACTTTATTTACTTCTCTCCTCAAGAATATACTGGAACAAGCTAGGCTGCTTGAATTATAGACCCAAGTGGAAAATTTTGACAAAGTTTTGAAAATCTTGAGTAATCTCAACATGCAGGATGAAGATTCTGCCCAGTGCATGTTTGGGGAATCCCAGATGTGTGACAAAAGGCATCTAAATGGATGATTATACTGGGGAGGGGAAGGAATCTTTTTTTAAAACCCTTAACTTCTGTGTATTGGCTTCTAGGTGGTAAGGGTGGGCAATGGGGGGGTCAAGTGACTTGCCCAGGGTGACACAGCTGGAAGTGTCTGAGGCCAGATTTAAACCTAGGACCTCCCATCTCTAGGCCTGACTCTCAATCCACAGAATTACCCAGCTGCCCTCAGGGAAAGGAATCTTAATGAGATATGGAGGTGAATTTGAAACATTTTCAGATTCCATTGTTTTATTGGTTATTAACTATTTTTCAGTTTGTTTCCCCACCCCCACCCCCCAAATAGTGAAGAAGTCTATTGGAATTGGAGAAAAGGACTTTTCAATTCAATGCCTGTATCCTGTCATGCTTATTGCATTTGCTAATTGTTTGTTTTAAGATTTAATTTTCTCTTTACTCAGGCTATTCTTTCCTTTGCATCAAGTTATTATTATTAAATCTTATAAAATAATACTTGGTATATTTGGATATTAATTTTTAGTCTTACATTTCAAAAAGCAAACAAATCCACTTATCCATACAGATGGCAAAACAAAAATCAGATGATTCATACATAAGAGAATCTATCCCTGAATATACAAAATGAATGAGGTCTCTCATTGGGAGTGACATATCTCATCTGTAATGGGGACATTAAGCAGTAGCACCCAGGCTATGTGTGGTTTTTATACACAGCCAGGGTGCTACTACTTAATCTTCCCATTACACATCTCAGTCAAATAGAAATTCCTCCATAGTATCTCTCCTGAGAAGAGGGACATAAGCTTGGTAGCAACGACTCTACATTTCAGTTTCCATTCAAAGTCTTTCCAGATAATGCCTTGATACCTAAGGTCCTTATGGAGGGGGAATTCCCTTCCAAACAATCACCTCTCTCTCCCCTCCTTGCTGTCTTCCATATGCCAACAAGAATCTTCAGAAAGGTAAATTGCACATATTCTTTACATTGATCTTTTATATTCATTTCTTATTTTTTTAGTATTAAACACTACATTCTCTATAAAACGTGTTTTGAGTATGTATTTTGGCGTGTCTAGAACAAATTAATTGGACCTACATTGATTCATGTGGAAATAATTGCCTTGGTTTTTGTTGATTTCAACCTGCACTGATTTTTTTCAGATGGATTATCAATGAAATCCAAGGATTCACTGTAGTTGACATATCTGACAGTTCATGGAATGGCAGGTAATGGAACTCTGCATTTTCCATCAAAAGCCCTGCATGCTTTCTACTCGGGAAACATCTTGCCTCACCTAGAATCACCTGATTACTTGAACTCTCATCACCATGCAGATTGACTCAGCTTTTGATACTCATCATCTTCACAACTC
>NW_025368543.1:0-3709 GCF_016433145.1 Gracilinanus agilis | reverse complement strand
GTTTGATTTTAATTATAAATATTTTATTTCTTTTCTTCCTTTTTTTTTTACCTTTAAGGTTGGGAACATGAATTTCTACCTGTATTTAGCTTCCCTATACTTGGGATTAGTGGCTGCTGCTCCACAATATGACCAAGCTTTAGATTCTCAGTGGGACCAATGGAAGGCACAATATGAGAAGACCTATGAAGCGGTAATCTTTTAAATAATTTTTACCCTAGCAGTGTGTGCATACATCTCCCAAGTGGTCTAATGAAATGACCTTTCCCCAGAAGCCAATGATTCACACAACAAGAACTTAATGTGCTCAAGATTGCTGCTTTTCCCACATAAGTTTGGGGTAGGAATGTCTTATATCATCACAGCTTGGAACCCCTTCTCAGAAATGAATTTTCTGGGATATGAGACAATATTTAAATGTAGTCACCATCCCAACTGTGCTAACCTACTTGTTGACAGTGGATTTGGTCTGAAGAAAGTTTAACTTGTATGCATGATACAAAAGCTTATTGATGGGTTCAAATCTGGCCTCAGATGCTTCTTAACTATGTAACCCTGTGCAAGTCACTTAACACCCATTGCCTAGCCCTTACTGCCCTTTTGCCTTAGAACCAAATCTAAGACAAAAAATAAGATTTTTTTTAAAAGCCTTGTTGAACATTCCTTTTTTTTTTTTTCGGTTTTCTTTTAGAATGAAGATAGTTGGAGGAGAGCAACATGGGAGAGGAATTTGAAAATGATTGAAATGCACAATCTGGAGTACAGCACTGGCAAACAGAGTTTCCAGATGGGAATGAACAAGTTTGGTGACATGGTGGATGCATCTGCTAATTCTGAGTAGTTAATTCTTTTTTGCTCCCAATACACTTAACATAAGATACATTTCTTTTTATTTTAGACCACTGAAGAGTTCAAACAAGTCATGAATGGCTATAACTCCAGTGGATTACAGAGGAGGACCAATGGATCTCTACTTCATGAACCTCTCTTTGCACAGATTCCTGAATCTGTAGATTGGAGAGAGAAAGGCTATGTAACTCCTGTTAAGAAGCAGGTATTTATCTTGTTCAAGTTCTGTCCATAGGTAACTCAGATAAAACAGTCAGGATTTTGATAGAACGTTTAAATAATGGGACTTCAGATAAGTTCTGTGAATGAGTTCTCTTTTACTGTTTTGAGACTGTTCAGATCTGTCTTAAAAAACTTTTTAAGATTTTCATATAAACTAACACCTTCATTTTGACTTTCAGGGTCGGTGTGCTTCTTGTTGGGCATTTAGCGTCACTGGCGCCATTGAAGGTCAGTGGTTCCGTAAAACCGGCAAACTTGTTTCACTTAGTGAACAGAACTTGGTTGACTGCTCTGAAGACAACAATGGCTGTGGTGGTGGTTTCATTGACAAAGCCTTCCAATATGTGAAGGAAAATGGTGGCATTGATACAGAGGAATGCTATCCTTATGTTGGAAAGGTAAACATCCTCATGATTTTCATTTAGGCAATATATATAAATGGAGAGACTCATTTTGGGGAAATGGGAGTTGGGGAGACCTGTAAAAAACAATGTGAAGAAAAATGGAGGCTTTGACACAAGAGGAATCATCTCTCCATTGGAAGGGTAAACATAGTTATTAGATGCTCCATCATTCTGGTTTAGCTAGAATGGAGATTGAATAGAGAGACTCAGTTCAAGAGAATGAGAACTGAGGAGGCTTATAGAGACAGCAGACTTAAATACCCACCTCCCTAATCAAACCTCACAATCTATAGCTGAATTCAAAATATGTTAATGCTTAAAATTAGTGCCTATTCATTATGTATTTAGTTAGAGAAATTAAAATATTTTAAAGTATTATATTTAATATTTAAATTTTAAAATAATATTATAAGCAGTTATGAGTAGCCCAGGTAGACCTGTAGATAGACCATTAGAATCATCTTCTTGAGTTTAAATCTGGCCTAGATGCTGGTATCCTTGTATAACCCTAGACAAGTAATATAATTGTGTTTACCTGAGTTCCTTCATCTGTAAAATGTGCTGGAGAACATCAGTATATTACCAAGACAACTCCAAAAAGAGTCAGATACAGAACTGAGATCAACAACAACAAGGATTTATATATAAAGCACATGAAGAAAATTTGTATACTGGATTATCTCTATATTTAAGATTCAGAAAGCATTTTATATATTATCTAGTCAGACATCTTCATTTTACAGGTGGAAAAACTAAGGAATCATAAGAGTGGGGCATCGGACACTTCTAGTTGTGTGACCCAGGTCAAGTCACTTAACCCCAGTTGTCTGGCCCTTCAACCACCCCCATCCAGCTATTTTCTTAAGCTGTTAATAAATTGACTGGGAGAACACTGCCCGTGGGTTTCGGGGTTTTGGTTTTTTTTTTTTTTGTGACCATCAATTTTAAATTCATTAAATTTAAACCACTTCAATAAAAGCTACTAAATTTAAATTTAAAATTTAAGATCATTTCTCTATTTCATTTTAAAAGGATAGCTATTGCAAATACAAGCCAGAATGCTCTGGTGCTAGTATCACTGGATTTGTAGACATTCCATCTGGGCAAGAAGGAGCACTCATGGAGGCTGTAGCAACCGTGGGTCCCATCTCAGCTGGTATTGATACTTCAAATCCATCCTTCAGGTTCTATGAGTCTGGTAAGCATTTGTTCTTTGTTATTTCTATAACAATACACATCCATTTTACTGCCATTCCTTAGTATTTCTCAATGCTAACATTTCACTTCAATATTCTAGGTGTTTATTTTGAACCACAGTGCAGCAGTTCAGAACTGGATCATGGTGTGCTGGTTGTGGGCTATGGTGCTGAGGGAGAAAGTGGAAAGAAATACTGGATTGTCAAGAACAGGTAAATGAACTCTTAAAATTAGTTTTTTACTTGAAATATCATTAATCTGCTTGTTGCCAGATTTTTGGTTATTTCATTTTGTAGGAAGAGGGAGGAGGAGGAAAAATAGTGGTCTCCTTTTTCATTGTCTAAAAGTCCTGGAGCTAGGTGGCCCAGTGGATGGGGATAGAGCACTTGGCTTCGAATCTGGAAGACTCATCTTTGTGAGTTCAAATCCAGCCCAGACATGGAACTTACTAGTCATATGAACCTGGTCAAGTCATTTTAACCCCATTTTGCCTCCCTTCCTCATCTAGGAAGAAATGGCAAACCATTCTAGTATCTTTGCCAAGAAAATTCCAGAATAGCATCACAGAGGATCATATATGACTGAACAATAAAGTTCTGTGAAATGGGGAAAGGATGGGTTGGAAGTGGTTGCCTTATTTATTTTTAGCATACAGAGTAGCTTTAGAGTTTTCCAATGGTTCTTCATTGGTTCCATTAACCACTGATGACTAGACAGTGCAAAAGATTTCTGGTTCGTAATGATCAGCTTCTTGGACTGTTCTAATACTGTTTTGTTGAGACATAGAAAATCTTAAAAGCACTTGTAGAATGTGAGCAGCTGTCACTGATGCCACCAGCAGGCATTTTCATTGCTTTCTGGAATGTCCAGCTCACTTCCAGTTTCAGTCACTTTGCATGTCAGAATGCTTGCTTTGTGTCCATAAAGTAGAAATCTACTTTTGGATGGTTCTTTCTCTGATACTTGAAATGTATTTTCTCTGCAGCTGGGGTGAAGCGTGGGGTGACCACGGGTACATTCTGATGGCCAAGGACGAG